>NC_089801.1:12873151-13110651 GCF_029633855.1 Hoplias malabaricus | reverse complement strand
GGCGTCCAATGTAGGTCCGAACTTCTCCGACCGTGACCGTGACCGCCGCGTGTTTCTTTTATGCCGAAATAGCTCAGTTGGGAGAGCGTTAGACTGAAGATCTAAAGATCCCGGGTTTCGGCAGACTCAGAGACCTGATTTTGCATTAGGTTTTTAACGGCTGACAATTCAATGTCTCGCATTGTTTTTTGGAATGGTTACCTTGAGCTACTGCAATGCCCTTCATTCTGAGTGTCTTCCAGTGAAAATCTATACAATCATCAATTAGACAGAGTTCTGCTCTCTCGAGTTCACTCGGGTCCCGCTCCTCTCAAGATTCCCCCCTCGTGCTCTGACAGAGATCATCCCTGTCACGGACACCTGGAGTGACCGTCTTGGGGCTTTGGTTGGGAAAGCGAAAAAGCTTCTCAGTGGTTCCATGGTGTAATGGTTAGCACTCTGGACTTTGAATCCAGTGATCCGAGTTCAAATCTCGGTGGAACCTAGTGTTTGATGCATGTGAACCTAGCCTTTCGTGACTGCCCTCTGTTATATGAAAATGGAAAAAGGTATAATAGGCCAAACCACAGGGATGTAACCACGTTGAGGAACCGAACTGATGTCAGAGGGTAGAGTCCTTAATTCTGTGAATACTAAACAAACCTGTCTTTCTGGCCATCGACGTCTGCATTTCTGCAATTTTGATCACTTGCCTGCGTATGGCGTTCGAGCCGAAATAGCTCAGTTGGGAGAGCGTTAGACTGAAGATCTAAAGGTCCCTGGTTCGATCCCGGGTTTCGGCAAGCGGAGCTTCGGATCCTCCAAAGCGTCCTTGTGAAGGAGGTTTTTTCCATGTTGTCAGACATCATGCCTACTTGCATCACAAGTTCCTGTGTGCAAGCGTGGCTAAACTAACAAGAAAGAGCCCTCGCGGCACAACGTAGACCGCATCGTTCACAAGCAAGGAAGCAAACTGAAGTTTGGTGTCATGTAGGGCGCGCTTTCTAAGAAACTTGTACAATCAAAAGAATTTTGAAGGTAGCATTTGCTAATTGTGGTGGTGAAACTTGGCAATGTCTCCTGTGAAGCCATTTTTGTTGTTCCAACAAATCTACTTTAGGCGTCCAATGTAGGTCCGAACTTCTCCGACCGTGACCGTGACCGCCGCGTGTTTCTTTTATGCCGAAATAGCTCAGTTGGGAGAGCGTTAGACTGAAGATCTAAAGATCCCGGGTTTCGGCAGACTCAGAGACCTGATTTTGCATTAGGTTTTTAACGGCTGACAATTCAATGTCTCGCATTGTTTTTTGGAATGGTTACCTTGAGCTACTGCAATGCCCTTCATTCTGAGTGTCTTCCAGTGAAAATCTATACAATCATCAATTAGACAGAGTTCTGCTCTCTCGAGTTCACTCGGGTCCCGCTCCTCTCAAGATTCCCCCCTCGTGCTCTGACAGAGATCATCCCTGTCACGGACACCTGGAGTGACCGTCTTGGGGCTTTGGTTGGGAAAGCGAAAAAGCTTCTCAGCGGTTCCATGGTGTAATGTTTAGCACTCTGGACTTTGAATCCAGTGATCCGAGTTCAAATCTCGGTGGAACCTAGTGTTTGATGCATGTGAACCTAGCCTTTCGTGACTGCCCTCTGTTATATGAAAATGGAAAAAGGTATAATAGGCCAAACCACAGGGATGTAACCACGTTGAGGAACCGAACTGATGTCAGAGAGTAGAGTCCTTAATTCTGTGAATACTAAACAAACCTGTCTTTCTGGCCATCGACGTCTGCATTTCTGCAATTTTGATCACTTGCCTGCGTACGGCGTTCGAGCCGAAATAGCTCAGTTGGGAGAGCGTTAGACTGAAGATCTAAAGGTCCCTGGTTCGATCCCGGGTTTCGGCAAGCGGAGCTTCGGATCCTCCAAAGCGTCCTTGTGAAGGAGGTTTTTTCCATGTTGTCAGACTTCATGCCTACTTGCATCACAAGTTCCTGTGTGCAAGCGTGGCTAAACTAACAAGAAAGAGCCCTCGCGGCACAACGTAGACCGCATCGTTCACAAGCAAGGAAGCAAACTGAAGTTTGGTGTCATGTAGGGCGCGCTTTCTAAGAAACTTGTACAATCAAAAGAATTTTGAAGGTAGCATTTGCTAATTGTGGTGGTGAAACTTGGCAATGTCTCCTGTGAAGCCATTTTTGTTGTTCCAACAAATCTACTTTAGGCGTCCAATGTAGGTCCGAACTTCTCCGACCGTGACCGTGACCGCCGCGTGTTTCTTTTATGCCGAAATAGCTCAGTTGGGAGAGCGTTAGACTGAAGATCTAAAGATCCCGGGTTTCGGCAGACTCAGAGACCTGATTTTGCATTAGGTTTTTAACGGCTGACAATTCAATGTCTCGCATTGTTTTTTGGAATGGTTACCTTGAGCTACTGCAATGCCCTTCATTCTGAGTGTCTTCCAGTGAAAATCTATACAATCATCAATTAGACAGAGTTCTGCTCTCTCGAGTTCACTCGGGTCCCGCTCCTCTCAAGATTCCCCCCTCGTGCTCTGACAGAGATCATCCCTGTCACGGACACCTGGAGTGACCGTCTTGGGGCTTTGGTTGGGAAAGCGAAAAAGCTTCTCAGCGGTTCCATGGTGTAATGGTTAGCACTCTGGACTTTGAATCCAGTGATCCGAGTTCAAATCTCGGTGGAACCTAGTGTTTGATGCATGTGAACCTAGCCTTTCGTGACTGCCCTCTGTTATATGAAAATGGAAAAAGGTATAATAGGCCAAACCACAGGGATGTAACCACGTTGAGGAACCGAACTGATGTCAGAGAGTAGAGTCCTTAATTCTGTGAATACTAAACAAACCTGTCTTTCTGGCCATCGACGTCTGCATTTCTGCAATTTTGATCACTTGCCTGCGTACGGCGTTCGAGCCGAAATAGCTCAGTTGGGAGAGCGTTAGACTGAAGATCTAAAGGTCCCTGGTTCGATCCCGGGTTTCGGCAAGCGGAGCTTCGGATCCTCCAAAGCGTCCTTGTGAAGGAGGTTTTTTCCATGTTGTCAGACATCATGCCTACTTGCATCACAAGTTCCTGTGTGCAAGCGTGGCTAAACTAACAAGAAAGAGCCCTCGCGGCACAACGTAGACCGCATCGTTCACAAGCAAGGAAGCAAACTGAAGTTTGGTGTCATGTAGGGCGCGCTTTCTAAGAAACTTGTACAATCAAAAGAATTTTGAAGGTAGCATTTGCTAATTGTGGTGGTGAAACTTGGCAATGTCTCCTGTGAAGCCATTTTTGTTGTTCCAACAAATCTACTTTAGGCGTCCAATGTAGGTCCGAACTTCTCCGACCGTGACCGTGACCGCCGCGTGTTTCTTTTATGCCGAAATAGCTCAGTTGGGAGAGCGTTAGACTGAAGATCTAAAGATCCCGGGTTTCGGCAGACTCAGAGACCTGATTTTGCATTAGGTTTTTAACGGCTGACAATTCAATGTCTCGCATTGTTTTTTGGAATGGTTACCTTGAGCTACTGCAATGCCCTTCATTCTGAGTGTCTTCCAGTGAAAATCTATACAATCATCAATTAGACAGAGTTCTGCTCTCTCGAGTTCACTCGGGTCCCGCTCCTCTCAAGATTCCCCCCTCGTGCTCTGACAGAGATCATCCCTGTCACGGACACCTGGAGTGACCGTCTTGGGGCTTTGGTTGGGAAAGCGAAAAAGCTTCTCAGCGGTTCCATGGTGTAATGGTTAGCACTCTGGACTTTGAATCCAGTGATCCGAGTTCAAATCTCGGTGGAACCTAGTGTTTGATGCATGTGAACCTAGCCTTTCGTGACTGCCCTCTGTTATATGAAAATGGAAAAAGGTATAATAGGCCAAACCACAGGGATGTAACCACGTTGAGGAACCGAACTGATGTCAGAGAGTAGAGTCCTTAATTCTGTGAATACTAAACAACCCTGTCTTTCTGGCCATCGACGTCTGCATTTCTGCAATTTTGATCACTTGCCTGCATACGGCGTTCGAGCCGAAATAGCTCAGTTGGGAGAGCGTTAGACTGAAGATCTAAAGGTCCCTGGTTCGATCCCGGGTTTCGGCAAGCGGAGCTTCGGATCCTCCAAAGCGTCCTTGTGAAGGAGGTTTTTTCCATGTTGTCAGACATCATGCCTACTTGCATCACAAGTTCCTGGCTCACTGTTAGTGTCAACAAGAATGAAATTGACCAAAGTGGAAGCAGCTCACTCATATATAGCTGTAAATCTTTACAATAACACTCCTGTCAGTTTTCGCTCCTCAGTCGTACTCTCAGTGGCTGACGCTTGCAGAGGTTCCATGGTGTAACGGTTAGCACTCTGGACTCTGAATCCAGCGATCCGAGTTCAAATCTCGGTGGGACCTGCTGCTCGGTTTCCTTTGCTAGAGTCTCAGAGCAGCTGCCTTAACCGCGTGACGGAGCAATCCTGTTAACACCCGCTGATCTGGGCCGAATTGTAATTCTGTTAAAACGTTTCCACCCACATGCAAGGGAACCTTCTCTACAGAGTGTGAAGTGCTGGAATCTTGCGCTAAAATGCAAACTTGTGCTTCATTTCATACAATTCCCACTTTGTGATATTTGGTTCCTCTCAAGACGTTTTACTCCTCGTGAACGGAGTAATTAAATCTTACCCATTGTTGCCGCAGCTTGCAAATTAAGAATTAGGAATTGTGATGCGAACGCTCCCGAAGGGTCAGAGGTTCCATGGTGTAATGGTTAGCACTCTGGACTCTGAATCCAGCGATCCGAGTTCAAATCTCGGTGGGACCTACTCTTAGTGTTTCCTTCTGCCAATCTTTCAAGGTATGTTTTTGGGACGCCAAACATCAACTGAGTGAACAGCGATTGCCCGCTTGGTATCAGAGATTCGCTATGTATTGCAAGCGTGGCTAAACTAACAAGAAAGAGCCCTCGCGGCACAACGTAGACCGCATCGTTCACAAGCAAGGAAGCAAACTGAAGTTTGGTGTCATGTAGGGCGCGCTTTCTAAGAAACTTGTACAATCAAAAGAATTTTGAAGGTAGCATTTGCTAATTGTGGTGGTGAAACTTGGCAATGTCTCCTGTGAAGCCATTTTTGTTGTTCCAACAAATCTATTTTAGGCGTCCAATGTAGGTCCGAACTTCTCCGACCGTGACCGTGACCGCCGCGTGTTTCTTTTATGCCGAAATACCTCAGTTGGGAGAGCGTTAGACTGAAGATCTAAAGGTCCCTGGTTCGATCCCGGGTTTCGGCAGACTCAGAGACCTGACTTTGCATTAGGTTTTTAACGGCTGACAATTCAATGTCTCGCATTGTTTTTTGGAATGGTTACCTTGAGCTACTGCAATGCCCTTCATTCTGAGTGTCTTCCAGTGAAAATCTATACAATCATCAATTAGACAGAGTTCTGCTCTCTCGAGTTCACTCGGGTCCCGCTCCTCTCAAGATTCCCCCCTCGTGCTCTGACAGAGATCATCCCTGTCACGGACACCTGGAGTGACCGTCTTGGGGCTTTGGTTGGGAAAGCGAAAAAGCTTCTCAGCGGTTCCATGGTGTAATGGTTAGCACTCTGGACTTTGAATCCAGTGATCCGAGTTCAAATCTCGGTGGAACCTAATTTTTGACGCATGTGAACCTAGCCTTTCGTGACTGCCCTCTGTTATATGAAAATGGAAAAAGGTATAATAGGCCAAACCACAGGGATGTAACCACGTTGAGGAACCGAACTGATGTCAGAGAGTAGAGTCCTTAATTCTGTGAATACTAAACAAACCTGTCTTACTGGCCATCGACGTCTGCATTTCTGCAATTTTGATCACTTGCCTGCATACAGCGTTCGAGCCGAAATAGCTCAGTTGGGAGAGCGTTAGACTGAAGATCTAAAGGTCCCTGGTTCGATCCCGGGTTTCGGCAAGCGGAGCTTCGGATCCTCCAAAGCGTCCTTGTGAAGGAGGTTTTTTCCATGTTGTCAGACATCATGCCTACTTGCATCACAAGTTCCTGGCTCACTGTTAGTGTCAACAAGAATGAAATTGACCAAAGTGGAAGCAGCTCACTCATATATAGCTGTAAATCTTTACAATAACACTCCTGTCAGTTTTCGCTCCTCAGTCGTACTCTCAGTGGCTGACGCTTGCAGAGGTTCCATGGTGTAACGGTTAGCACTCTGGACTCTGAATCCAGCGATCCGAGTTCAAATCTCGGTGGGACCTGCTGCTCGGTTTCCTTTGCTAGAGTCTCGGAGCAGCTGCCTTAACCGCGTGACGGAGCAATCCTGTTAACACCCGCTGATCTGGGCCGAATTGTAATTCTGTTAAAACGTTTCCACTCACATGCAAGGGAACCTTCTCTACAGAGTGTGAAGTGCTGGAATCTTGCGCTAAAATGCAAACTTGTGCTTCATTTCATACAATTCCCACTTTGTGATATTTGGTTCCTCTCAAGACGTTTTACTCCTCGTGAACGGAGTAATTAAATCTTACCCATTGTTGCCACAGCTTGCAAATTAAGAATTAGGAATTGTGATGCGAACGCTCCCGAAGGGTCAGAGGTTCCATGGTGTAATGGTTAGCACTCTGGACTCTGAATCCAGCGATCCGAGTTCAAATCTCGGTGGGACCTACTCTTAGTGTTTCCTTCTGCCAATCTTTCAAGGTATGTTTTTGGGACGCCAAACATCAACTGAGTGAACAGCGATTGCCCGCTTGGTATCAGAGATTCGCTATGTATTGCAAGCGTGGCTAAACTAACAAGAAAGAGCCCTCGCGGCACAACGTAGACTGCATCGTTCACAAGCAAGGAAGCAAACTGAAGTTTGGTGTCATGTAGGGCGCGCTTTCTAAGAAACTTGTACAATCAAAAGAATTTTGAAGGTAGCATTTGCTAATTGTGGTGGTGAAACTTGGCAATGTCTCCTGTGAAGCCATTTTTGTTGTTCCAACAAATCTATTTTAGGCGTCCAATGTAGGTCCGAACTTCTCCGACCGTGACCGTGACCGCCGCGTGTTTCTTTTATGCCAAAATAGCTCAGTTGGGAGAGCGTTAGACTGAAGATCTAAAGGTCCCTGGTTCGATCCCGGGTTTCGGCAGACTCAGAGACCTGACTTTGCATTAGGTTTTTAACGGCTGACAATTCAATGTCTCGCATTGTTTTTTGGAATGGTTACCTTGAGCTACTGCAATGCCCTTCATTCTGAGTGTCTTCCAGTGAAAATCTATACAATCATCAATTAGACAGAGTTCTGCTCTCTCGAGTTCACTCGGGTCCCGCTCCTCTCAAGATTCCCCCCTCGTGCTCTGACAGAGATCATCCCTGTCACGGACACCTGGAGTGACCGTCTTGGGGCTTTGGTTGGGAAAGCGAAAAAGCTTCTCAGCGGTTCAATGGTGTAATGGTTAGCACTCTGGACTTTGAATCCAGTGATCCGAGTTCAAATCTCGGTGGAACCTAATGTTTGACGCATGTGAACCTAGCCTTTCGTGACTGCCCTCTGTTATATGAAAATGGAAAAAGGTATAATAGGCCAAACCACAGGGATGTAACCACGTTGAGGAACCAAACTGATGTCAGAGAGTAGAGTCCTTAATTCTGTGAATACTAAACAAACCTGTCTTTCTGGCCATCGACGTCTGCATTTCTGCAATTTTGATCACTTGCCTGCATACAGCGTTCGAGCCGAAATAGCTCAGTTGGGAGAGCGTTAGACTGAAAATCTAAAGGTCCCTGGTTCGATCCCGGGTTTCGGCAAGCGGAGCTTCGGATCCTCCAAAGCGTCCTTGTGAAGGAGGTTTTTTCCATGTTGTCAGACATCATGCCTACTTGCATCACAAGTTCCTGGCTCACTGTTAGTGTCAACAAGAATGAAATTGACCAAAGTGGAAGCAGCTCACTCATATATAGCTGTAAATCTTTACAATAACACTCCTGTCAGTTTTCGCTCCTCAGTCGTACTCTCAGTGGCTGACGCTTGCAGAGGTTCCATGGTGTAACGGTTAGCACTCTGGACTCTGAATCCAGCGATCCGAGTTCAAATCTCGGTGGGACCTGCTGCTCGGTTTCCTTTGCTAGAGTCTCAGAGCAGCTGCCTTAACCGCGTGACGGAGCAATCCTGTTAACACCCGCTGATCTGGGCCGAATTGTAATTCTGTTAAAACGTTTCCACCCACATGCAAGGGAACCTTCTCTACAGAGTGTGAAGTGCTGGAATCTTGCGCTAAAATGCAAACTTGTGCTTCATTTCATACAATTCCCACTTTGTGATATTTGGTTCCTCTCAAGACGTTTTACTCCTCGTGAACGGAGTAATTAAATCTTACCCATTGTTGCCGCAGCTTGCAAATTAAGAATTAGGAATTGTGATGCGAACGCTCCCAAAGGGTCAGAGGTTCCATGGTGTAATGGTTAGCACTCTGGACTCTGAATCCAGCGATCCGAGTTCAAATCTCGGTGGGACCTACTCTTAGTGTTTCCTTCTGCCAATCTTTCAAGGTATGTTTTTGGGACGCCAAACATCAACTGAGTGAACAGCGATTGCCCGCTTGGTATCAGAGATTCGCTATGTATTGCAAGCGTGGCTAAACTAACAAGAAAGAGCCCTCGCGGCACAACGTAGACCGCATCGTTCACAAGCAAGGAAGCAAACTGAAGTTTGGTGTCATGTAGGGCGCGCTTTCTAAGAAACTTGTACAATCAAAAGAATTTTGAAGGTAGCATTTGCTAATTGTGGTGGTGAAACTTGGCAATGTCTCCTGTGAAGCCATTTTTGTTGTTCCAACAAATCTATTTTAGGCGTCCAATGTAGGTCCGAACTTCTCCGACCGTGACCGTGACCGCTGCGTGTTTCTTTTATGCCGAAATAGCTCAGTTGGGAGAGCGTTAGACTGAAGATCTAAAGGTCCCTGGTTCGATCCCGGGTTTTGGCAGACTCAGAGACCTGACTTTGCATTAGGTTTTTAACGGCTGACAATTCAATGTCTCGCATTGTTTTTTGGAATGGTTACCTTGAGCTACTGCAATGCCCTTCATTCTGAGTGTCTTCCAGTGAAAATCTATACAATCATCAATTAGACAGAGTTCTGCTCTCTCGAGTTCACTCGGGTCCCGCTCCTCTCAAGATTCCCCCCTCGTGCTCTGACAGAGATCATCCCTGTCACGGACACCTGGAGTGACCGTCTTGGGGCTTTGGTTGGGAAAGCGAAAAAGCTTCTCAGCGGTTCCATGGTGTAATGGTTAGCACTCTGGACTTTGAATCCAGTGATCCGAGTTCAAATCTCGGTGGAACCTAATGTTTGACGCATGTGAACCTAGCCTTTCGTGACTGCCCTCTGTTATATGAAAATGGAAAAAGGTATAATAGGCCAAACCACAGGGATGTAACCACGTTGAGGAACCGAACTGATGTCAGAGAGTAGAGTCCTTAATTCTGTGAATACTAAACAACCCTGTCTTTCTGGCCATCGACGTCTGCATTTCTGCAATTTTGATCACTTGCCTGCGTACGGCGTTCGAGCCGAAATAGCTCAGTTGGGAGAGCGTTAGACTGAAGATCTAAAGATCCCTGGTTCGATCCCGGGTTTCGGCAAGCGGAGCTTCGGATCCTCCAAAGCGTCCTTGTGAAGGAGGTTTTTTCCATGTTGTCAGACATCATGCCTACTTGCATCACAAGTTCCTGGCTCACTGTTAGTGTCAACAAGAATGAAATTGACCAAAGTGGAAGCAGCTCACTCATATATAGCTGTAAATCTTTACAATAACACTCCTGTCAGTTTTCGCTCCTCAGTCGTACTCTCAGTGGCTGACGCTTGCAGAGGTTCCATGGTGTAACGGTTAGCACTCTGGACTCTGAATCCAGCGATCCGAGTTCAAATCTCGGTGGGACCTGCTGCTCGGTTTCCTTTGCTAGAGTCTCGGAGCAGCTGCCTTAACCGCGTGACGGAGCAATCCTGTTAACACCCGCTGATCTGGGCCGAATTGTAATTCTGTTAAAACATTTCCACCCACATGCAAGGGAACCTTCTCTACAGAGTGTGAAGTGCTGGAATCTTGCGCTAAAATGCAAACTTGTGCTTCATTTCATACAATTCCCACTTTGTGATATTTGGTTCCTCTCAAGACGTTTTACTCCTCGTGAACGGAGTAATTAAATCTTACCCATTGTTGCCGCAGCTTGCAAATTAAGAATTAGGAATTGTGATGCGAACGCTCCCGAAGGGTCAGAGGTTCCATGGTGTAATGGTTAGCACTCTGGACTCTGAATCCAGCGATCCGAGTTCAAATCTCGGTGGGACCTACTCTTAGTGTTTCCTTCTGCCAATCTTTCAAGGTATGTTTTTGGGACGCCAAACATCAACTGAGTGAACAGCGATTGCCCGCTTGGTATCAGAGATTCGCTATGTATTGCAAGCGTGGCTAAACTAACAAGAAAGAGCCCTCGCGGCACAACGTAGACCGCATCGTTCACAAGCAAGGAAGCAAACTGAAGTTTGGTGTCATGTAGGGCGCGCTTTCTAAGAAACTTGTACAATCAAAAGAATTTTGAAGGTAGCATTTGCTAATTGTGGTGGTGAAACTTGGCAATGTCTCCTGTGAAGCCATTTTTGTTGTTCCAACAAATCTATTTTAGGCGTCCAATGTAGGTCCGAACTTCTCCGACCGTGACCGTGACCGCCGCTTTTTTCTTTTATGCCGAAATAGCTCAGTTGGGCGAGCGTTAGACTGAAGATCTAAAGGTCCCTGGTTCGATCCTGGGTTTCGGCAGACTCAGAGACCTGACTTTGCATTAGGTTTTTAACGGCTGACAATTCAATGTCTCGCATTGTTTTTTGGAATGGTTACCTTGAGCTACTGCAATGCCCTTCATTCTGAGTGTCTTCCAGTGAAAATCTATACAATCATCAATTAGACAGAGTTCTGCTCTCTCGAGTTCACTCGGGTCCCGCTCCTCTCAAGATTCCCCCCTCGTGCTCTGACAGAGATCATCCCTGTCACGGACACCTGGAGTGACCGTCTTGGGGCTTTGGTTGGGAAAGCGAAAAAGCTTCTCAGCGGTTCCATGGTGTAATGGTTAGCACTCTGGACTTTGAGTCCAGTGATCCGAGTTCAAATCTCGGTGGAACCTAATGTTTGACGCATGTGAACCTAGCATTTCGTGACTGCCCTCTGTTATATGAAAATGGAAAAAGGTATAATAGGCCAAACCACAGGGATGTAACCACGTTGAGGAACCGAACTGATGTCAGAGAGTAGAGTCCTTAATTCTGTGAATACTAAACAAACCTGTCTTTCTGGCCATCGACGTCTGCATTTCTGCAATTTTGATCACTTGCCTGCATATAGCGTTCGAGCCGAAATAGCTCAGTTGGGAGAGCGTTAGACTGAAGATCTAAAGGTCCCTGGTTCGATCCCGGGTTTCGGCAAGCGGAGCTTCGGATCCTCCAAAGCGTCCTTGTGAAGGAGGTTTTTTTCCATGTTGTCAGACATCATGCCTACTTGCATCACAAGTTCCTGGCTCACTGTTAGTGTCAACAAGAATGAAATTGACCAAAGTGGAAGCAGCTCACTCATATATAGCTGTAAATCTTTACAATAACACTCCTGTCAGTTTTCGCTCCTCAGTCGTACTCTCAGTGGCTGACGCTTGCAGAGGTTCCATGGTGTAACGGTTAGCACTCTGGACTCTGAATCCAGCGATCCGAGTTCAAATCTCGGTGGGACCTGCTGCTCGGTTTCCTTTGCTAGAGTCTCGGAGCAGCTGCCTTAACCGCGTGACGGAGCAATCCTGTTAACACCCGCTGATCTGGGCCGAATTGTAATTCTGTTAAAACGTTTCCACCCACATGCAAGGGAACCTTCTCTACAGAGTGTGAAGTGCTGGAATCTTGCGCTAAAATGCAAACTTGTGCTTCATTTCATACAATTCCCACTTTGTGATATTTGGTTCCTCTCAAGACGTTTTACTCCTCGTGAACGGAGTAATTAAATCTTACCCATTGTTGCCGCAGCTTGCAAATTAAGAATTAGGAATTGTGATGCGAACGCTCCCAAAGGGTCAGAGGTTCCATGGTGTAATGGTTAGCACTCTGGACTCTGAATCCAGCGATCCGAGTTCAAATCTCGGTGGGACCTACTCTTAGTGTTTCCTTCTGCCAATCTTTCAAGGTATGTTTTTGGGACGCCAAACATCAACTGAGTGAACAGCGATTGCCCGCTTGGTATCAGAGATTCGCTATGTATTGCAAGCGTGGCTAAACTAACAAGAAAGAGCCCTCGCGGCACAACGTAGACCGCATCGTTCACAAGCAAGGAAGCAAACTGAAGTTTGGTGTCATGTAGGGCGCGCTTTCTAAGAAACTTGTACAATCAAAAGAATTTTGAAGGTAGCATTTGCTAATTGTGGTGGTGAAACTTGGCAATGTCTCCTGTGAAGCCATTTTTGTTGTTCCAACAAATCTATTTTAGGCGTCCAATGTAGGTCCGAACTTCTCCGACCGTGACCGTGACCGCCGCGTGTTTCTTTTATGCCGAAATAGCTCAGTTGGGCGAGCGTTAGACTGAAGATCTAAAGGTCCCTGGTTCGATCCTGGGTTTCGGCAGACTCAGAGACCTGACTTTGCATTAGGTTTTTAACGGCTGACAATTCAATGTCTCGCATTGTTTTTTGGAATGGTTACCTTGAGCTACTGCAATGCCCTTCATTCTGAGTGTCTTCCAGTGAAAATCTATACAATCATCAATTAGACAGAGTTCTGCTCTCTCGAGTTCACTCGGGTCCCGCTCCTCTCAAGATTCCCCCCTCGTGCTCTGACAGAGATCATCCCTGTCACGGACACCTGGAGTGACCGTCTTGGGGCTTTGGTTGGGAAAGCGAAAAAGCTTCTCAGCGGTTCCATGGTGTAATGGTTAGCACTCTGGACTTTGAGTCCAGTGATCCGAGTTCAAATCTCGGTGGAACCTAATGTTTGACGCATGTGAACCTAGCATTTCGTGACTGCCCTCTGTTATATGAAAATGGAAAAAGGTATAATAGGCCAAACCACAGGGATGTAACCACGTTGAGGAACCGAACTGATGTCAGAGAGTAGAGTCCTTAATTCTGTGAATACTAAACAAACCTGTCTTTCTGGCCATCGACGTCTGCATTTCTGCAATTTTGATCACTTGCCTGCATACAGCGTTCGAGCCGAAATAGCTCAGTTGGGAGAGCGTTAGACTGAAGATCTAAAGGTCCCTGGTTCGTTCCCGGGTTTCGGCAAGCGGAGCTTCGGATCCTCCAAAGCGTCCTTGTGAAGGAGGTTTTTTCCATGTTGTCAGACATCATGCCTACTTGCATCACAAGTTCCTGGCTCACTGTTAGTGTCAACAAGAATGAAATTGACCAAAGTGGAAGCAGCTCACTCATATATAGCTGTAAATCTTTACAATAACACTCCTGTCAGTTTTCGCTCCTCAGTCGTACTCTCAGTGGCTGACGCTTGCAGAGGTTCCATGGTGTAACGGTTAGCACTCTGGACTCTGAATCCAGCGATCCGAGTTCAAATCTCGGTGGGACCTGCTGCTCGGTTTCCTTTGCTAGAGTCTCGGAGCAGCTGCCTTAACCGCGTGACGGAGCAATCCTGTTAACACCCGCTGATCTGGGCCGAATTGTAATTCTGTTAAAACGTTTCCACCCACATGCAAGGGAACCTTCTCTACAGAGTGTGAAGTGCTGGAATCTTGCGCTAAAATGCAAACTTGTGCTTCATTTCATACAATTCCCACTTTGTGATATTTGGTTCCTCTCAAGACGTTTTACTCCTCGTGAACGGAGTAATTAAATCTTACCCATTGTTGCCGCAGCTTGCAAATTAAGAATTAGGAATTGTGATGCGAACGCTCCCGAAGGGTCAGAGGTTCCATGGTGTAATGGTTAGCACTCTGGACTCTGAATCCAGCGATCCGAGTTCAAATCTCGGTGTGACCTACTCTTAGTGTTTCCTTCTGCCAATCTTTCAAGGTATGTTTTTGGGACGCCAAACATCAACTGAGTGAACAGCGATTGCCCGCTTGGTATCAGAGATTCGCTATGTATTGCAAGCGTGGCTAAACTAACAAGAAAGAGCCCTCGCGGCACAACGTAGACCGCATCGTTCACAAGCAAGGAAGCAAACTGAAGTTTGGTGTCATGTAGGGCGCGCTTTCTAAGAAACTTGTACAATCAAAAGAATTTTGAAGGTAGCATTTGCTAATTGTGGTGGTGAAACTTGGCAATGTCTCCTGTGAAGCCATTTTTGTTGTTCCAACAAATCTATTTTAGGCGTCCAATGTAGGTCCGAACTTCTCCGACCGTGACCGTGACCGCCGCGTGTTTCTTTTATGCCGAAATAGCTCAGTTGGGCGAGCGTTAGACTGAAGATCTAAAGATCCCGGGTTTCGGCAGACTCAGAGACCTGATTTTGCATTAGGTTTTTAAAGGCTGACAATTCAATGTCTCGCATTGTTTTTTGGAATGGTTACCTTGAGCTACTGCAATGCCCTTCATTCTGAGTGTCTTCCAGTGAAAATCTATACAATCATCAATTAGACAGAGTTCTGCTCTCTCGAGTTCACTCGGGTCCCGCTCCTCTCAAGATTCCCCCCTCGTGCTCTGACAGAGATCATCCCTGTCGCGGACACCTGGAGTGACCGTCTTGGGGCTTTGGTTGGGAAAGCGAAAAAGCTTCTCAGCGGTTCCATGGTGTAATGGTTAGCACTCTGGACTTTGAATCCAGTGATCCGAGTTCAAATCTCGGTGGAACCTAGTGTTTGATGCATGTGAACCTAGCCTTTCGTGACTGCCCTCTGTTATATGAAAATGGAAAAAGGTATAATAGGCCAAACCACAGGGATGTAACCACGTTGAGGAACCGAACTGATGTCAGAGAGTAGAGTCCTTAATTCTGTGAATACTAAACAAACCTGTCTTTCTGGCCATCGACGTCTGCATTTCTGCAATTTTGATCACTTGCCTGCGTATGACGTTCGAGCCGAAATAGCTCAGTTGGGAGAGCGTTAGACTGAAGATCTAAAGGTCCCTGGTTCGATCCCGGGTTTCGGCAAGCGGAGCTTCGGATCCACCAAAGCGTCCTTGTGAAGGAGGTTTTTTCCATGTTGTCAGACATCATGCCTACTTGCATCACAAGTTCCTGGCTCACTGTTAGTGTCAACAAGAATGAAATTGACCAAAGTGGAAGCAGCTCACTCATATATAGCTGTAAATCTTTACAATAACACTCCTGTCAGTTTTCGCTCCTCAGTCGTACTCTCAGTGGCTGACGCTTGCAGAGGTTCCATGGTGTAACGGTTAGCACTCTGGACTCTGAATCCAGCGATCCGAGTTCAAATCTCGGTGGGACCTGCTGCTCGGTTTCCTTTGCTAGAGTCTCGGAGCAGCTGCCTTAACCGCGTGACGGAGCAATCCTGTTAACACCCGCTGATCTGGGCCGAATTGTAATTCTGTTAAAACGTTTCCACCCACATGCAAGGGAACCTTCTCTACAGAGTGTGAAGTGCTGGAATCTTGCGCTAAAATGCAAACTTGTGCTTCATTTCATACAATTCCCACTTTGTGATATTTGGTTCCTCTCAAGACGTTTTACTCCTCGTGAACGGAGTAATTAAATCTTACCCATTGTTGCCGCAGCTTGCAAATTAAGAATTAGGAATTGTGATGCGAACGCTCCCGAAGGGTCAGAGGTTCCATGGTGTAATGGTTAGCACTCTGGACTCTGAATCCAGCGATCCGAGTTCAAATTTCGGTGGGACCTACTCTTAGTGTTTCCTTCTGCCAATCTTTCAAGGTATGTTTTTGGGACGCCAAACATCAACTGAGTGAACAGCGATTGCCCGCTTGGTATCAGAGATTCGCTATGTATTGCAAGCGTGGCTAAACTAACAAGAAAGAGCCCTCGCGGCACAACGTAGACCGCATCGTTCACAAGCAAGGAAGCAAACTGAAGTTTGGTGTCATGTAGGGCGCGCTTTCTAAGAAACTTGTACAATCAAAAGAATTTTGAAGGTAGCATTTGCTAATTGTGGTGGTGAAACTTGGCAATGTCTCCTGTGAAGCCATTTTTGTTGTTCCAACAAATCTACTTTAGGCGTCCAATGTAGGTCCGAACTTCTCCGACCGTGACTGCCGCGTGTTTCTTTTATGCCGAAATAGCTCAGTTGGGAGAGCGTTAGACTGAAGATCTAAAGGTCCCTGGTTCGATCCCGGGTTTCGGCAGACTCAGAGACCTGACTTTGCATTAGGTTTTTAACGGCTGACAATTCAATGTCTCGCATTGTTTTTTGGAATGGTTACCTTGAGCTACTGCAATGCCCTTCATTCTGAGTGTCTTCCAGTGAAAATCTATACAATCATCAATTAGACAGAGTTCTGCTCTCTCGAGTTCACTCGGGTCCCGCTCCTCTCAAGATTCCCCCCTCGTGCTCTGACAGAGATCATCCCTGTCACGGACACCTGGAGTGACCGTCTTGGGGCTTTGGTTGGGAAAGCGAAAAAGCTTTTCAGCGGTTCCATGGTGTAATGGTTAGCACTCTGGACTTTGAATCCAGTGATCCGAGTTCAAATCTCGGTGGAACCTAGTGTTTGATGCATGTGAACCTAGCCTTTCGTGACTGCCCTCTGTTATATGAAAATGGAAAAAGGTATAATAGGCCAAACCACAGGGATGTAACCACGTTGAGGAACCGAACTGATGTCAGAGAGTAGAGTCCTTAATTCTGTGAATACTAAACAAACCTGTCTTTCTGGCCATCGACGTCTGCATTTCTGCAATTTTGATCACTTGCCTGCGTACGGCGTTCGAGCCGAAATAGCTCAGTTGGGAGAGCGTTAGACTGAAGATCTAAAGGTCCCTGGTTCGATCCCGGGTTTCAGCAAGCGGAGCTTCGGATCCTCCAAAGCGTCCTTGTGAAGGAGGTTTTTTCCATGTTGTCAGACATCATGCCTACTTGCATCACAAGTTCCTGGCTCACTGTTAGTGTCAACAAGAATGAAATTGACCAAAGTGGAACCAGCTCACTCATATATAGCTGTAAATCTTTACAATAACACTCCTGTCAGTTTTCGCTCCTCAGTCGTACTCTCAGTGGCTGACGCTTGCAGAGGTTCCTTGGTGTAACGGTTAGCACTCTGGACTCTGAATCCAGCGATCCGAGTTCAAATCTCGGTGGGACCTGCTGCTCGGTTTCCTTTGCTAGAGTCTCGGAGCAGCTGCCTTAACCGCGTGACGGAGCAATCCTGTTAACACCCGCTGATCTGGGCCGAATTGTAATTCTGTTAAAACGTTTCCACCCACATGCAAGGGAACCTTCTCTACAGAGTGTGAAGTGCTGGAATCTTGCGCTAAAATGCAAACTTGTGCTTCATTTCATACAATTCCCACTTTGTGATATTTGGTTCCTCTCAAGACGTTTTACTCCTCGTGAACGGAGTAATTAAATCTTACCCATTGTTGCCGCAGCTTGCAAATTAAGAATTAGGAATTGTGATGCGAACGCTCCCGAAGGGTCAGAGGTTCCATGGTGTAATGGTTAGCACTCTGGACTCTGAATCCAGCGATCCGAGTTCAAATCTCGGTGGGACCTACTCTTAGTGTTTCCTTCTGCCAATCTTTCAAGGTATGTTTTTGGGACGCCAAACATCAACTGAGTGAACAGCGATTGCCCGCTTGGTATCAGAGATTCGCTATGTATTGCAAGCGTGGCTAAACTAACAAGAAAGAGCCCTCGCGGCACAACGTAGACCGCATCGTTCACAAGCAAGGAAGCAAACTGAAGTTTGGTGTCATGTAGGGCGCGCTTTCTAAGAAACTTGTACAATCAAAAGAATTTTGAAGGTAGCATTTGCTAATTGTGGTGGTGAAACTTGGCAATGTCTCCTGTGAAGCCATTTTTGTTGTTCCAACAAATCTACTTTAGGCGTCCAATGTAGGTCCGAACTTCTCCGACCGTGACCGTGACCGCCGCGTGTTTCTTTTATGCCGAAATAGCTCAGTTGGGAGAGCGTTAGACTGAAGATCTAAAGGTCCCTGGTTCGATCCCGGGTTTCGGCAGACTCAGAGACCTGACTTTGCATTAGGTTTTTAACGGCTGACAATTCAATGTCTCGCATTGTTTTTTGGAATGGTTACCTTGAGCTACTGCAATGCCCTTCATTCTGAGTGTCTTCCAGTGAAAATCTATACAATCATCAATTAGACAGAGTTCTGCTCTCTCGAGTTCACTCGGGTCCCGCTCCTCTCAAGATTCCCCCCTCGTGCTCTGACAGAGATCATCCCTGTCACGGACACCTGGAGTGACCGTCTTGGGGCTTTGGTTGGGAAAGCGAAAAAGCTTCTCAGCGGTTCCATGGTGTAATGGTTAGCACTCTGGACTTTGAATCCAGTGATCCGAGTTCAAATCTCGGTGGAACCTAGTGTTTGATGCATGTGAACCTAGCCTTTCGTGACTGCCCTCTGTTATATGAAAATGGAAAAAGGTGTAATAGGCCAAACCACAGGGATGTAACCACGTTGAGGAACCGAACTGATGTCAGAGAGTAGAGTCCTTAATTCTGTGAATACTAAACAAACCTGTCTTTCTGGCCATCGACGTCTGCATTTCTGCAATTTTGATCACTTGCCTGCGTACGGCGTTCGAGCCGAAATAGCTCAGTTGGGAGAGCGTTAGACTGAAGATCTAAAGGTCCCTGGTTCGATCCCGGGTTTCGGCAAGCGGAGCTTCGGATCCTCCAAAGCGTCCTTGTGAAGGAGGTTTTTTCCATGTTGTCAGACATCATGCCTACTTGCATCACAAGTTCCTGGCTCACTGTTAGTGTCAACAAGAATGAAATTGACCAAAGTGGAAGCAGCTCACTCATATATAGCTGTAAATCTTTACAATAACACTCCTGTCAGTTTTCGCTCCTCAGTCGTACTCTCAGTGGCTGACACTTGCAGAGGTTCCTTGGTGTAACGGTTAGCACTCTGGACTCTGAATCCAGCGATCCGAGTTCAAATCTCGGTGGGACCTGCTGCTCGGTTTCCTTTGCTAGAGTCTCGGAGCAGCTGCCTTAACCGCGTGACGGAGCAATCCTGTTAACACCCGCTGATCTGGGCCGAATTGTAATTCTGTTAAAACGTTTCCACCCACATGCAAGGGAACCTTCTCTACAGAGTGTGAAGTGCTGGAATCTTGCGCTAAAATGCAAACTTGTGCTTCATTTCATACAATTCCCACTTTGTGATATTTGGTTCCTCTCAAGACGTTTTACTCCTCGTGAACGGAGTAATTAAATCTTACCCATTGTTGCCGCAGCTTGCAAATTAAGAATTAGGAATTGTGATGCGAACGCTCCCGAAGGGTCAGAGGTTCCATGGTGTAATGGTTAGCACTCTGGACTCTGAATCCAGCGATCCGAGTTCAAATCTCGGTGGGACTTACTCTTAGTGTTTCCTTCTGCCAATCTTTCAAGGTATGTTTTTGGGACGCCAAACATCAACTGAGTGAACAGCGATTGCCCGCTTGGTATCAGAGATTCGCTATGTATTGCAAGCGTGGCTAAACTAACAAGAAAGAGCCCTCGCGGCACAACGTAGACCGCATCGTTCACAAGCAAGGAAGCAAACTGAAGTTTGGTGTCATGTAGGGCGCGCTTTCTAAGAAACTTGTACAATCAAAAGAATTTTGAAGGTAGCATTTGCTAATTGTGGTGGTGAAACTTGGCAATGTCTCCTGTGAAGCCATTTTTGTTGTTCCAACAAATCTACTTTAGGCGTCCAATGTAGGTCCGAACTTCTCCGACCGTGACCGTGACCGCCGCGTGTTTCTTTTATGCCGAAATAGCTCAGTTGGGAGAGCGTTAGACTGAAGATCTAAAGGTCCCTGGTTCGATCCCGGGTTTCGGCAGACTCAGAGACCTGACTTTGCATTAGGTTTTTAACGGCTGACAATTCAATGTCTCGCATTGTTTTTTGGAATGGTTACCTTGAGCTACTGCAATGCCCTTCATTCTGAGTGTCTTCCAGTGAAAATCTATACAATCATCAATTAGACAGAGTTCTGCTCTCTCGAGTTCACTCGGGTCCCGCTCCTCTCAAGATTCCCCCCTCGTGCTCTGACAGAGATCATCCCTGTCACGGACACCTGGAGTGACCGTCTTGGGGCTTTGGTTGGGAAAGCGAAAAAGCTTCTCAGCGGTTCCATGGTGTAATGGTTAGCACTCTGGACTTTGAATCCAGTGATCCGAGTTCAAATCTCGGTGGAACCTAGTGTTTGATGCATGTGAACCTAGCCTTTCGTGACTGCCCTCTGTTATATGAAAATGGAAAAAGGTGTAATAGGCCAAACCACAGGGATGTAACCACGTTGAGGAACCGAACTGATGTCAGAGAGTAGAGTCCTTAATTCTGTGAATACTAAACAAACCTGTCTTTCTGGCCATCGACGTCTGCATTTCTGCAATTTTGATCACTTGCCTGCGTACGGCGTTCGAGCCGAAATAGCTCAGTTGGGAGAGCGTTAGACTGAAGATCTAAAGGTCCCTGGTTCGATCCCGGGTTTCGGCAAGCGGAGCTTCGGATCCTCCAAAGCGTCCTTGTGAAGGAGGTTTTTTCCATGTTGTCAGACATCATGCCTACTTGCATCACAAGTTCCTGGCTCACTGTTAGTGTCAACAAGAATGAAATTGACCAAAGTGGAAGCAGCTCACTCATATATAGCTGTAAATCTTTACAATAACACTCCTGTCAGTTTTCGCTCCTCAGTCGTACTCTCAGTGGCTGACACTTGCAGAGGTTCCTTGGTGTAACGGTTAGCACTCTGGACTCTGAATCCAGCGATCCGAGTTCAAATCTCGGTGGGACCTGCTGCTCGGTTTCCTTTGCTAGAGTCTCGGAGCAGCTGCCTTAACCGCGTGACGGAGCAATCCTGTTAACACCCGCTGATCTGGGCCGAATTGTAATTCTGTTAAAACGTTTCCACCCACATGCAAGGGAACCTTCTCTACAGAGTGTGAAGTGCTGGAATCTTGCGCTAAAATGCAAACTTGTGCTTCATTTCATACAATTCCCACTTTGTGATATTTGGTTCCTCTCAAGACGTTTTACTCCTCGTGAACGGAGTAATTAAATCTTACCCATTGTTGCCGCAGCTTGCAAATTAAGAATTAGGAATTGTGATGCGAACGCTCCCGAAGGGTCAGAGGTTCCATGGTGTAATGGTTAGCACTCTGGACTCTGAATCCAGCGATCCGAGTTCAAATCTCGGTGGGACCTACTCTTAGTGTTTCCTTCTGCCAATCTTTCAAGGTATGTTTTTGGGACGCCAAACATCAACTGAGTGAACAGCGATTGCCCGCTTGGTATCAGAGATTCGCTATGTATTGCAAGCGTGGCTAAACTAACAAGAAAGAGCCCTCGCGGCACAACGTAGACCGCATCGTTCACAAGCAAGGAAGCAAACTGAAGTTTGGTGTCATGTAGGGCGCGCTTTCTAAGAAACTTGTACAATCAAAAGAATTTTGAAGGTAGCATTTGCTAATTGTGGTGGTGAAACTTGGCAATGTCTCCTGTGAAGCCATTTTTGTTGTTCCAACAAATCTACTTTAGGCGTCCAATGTAGGTCCGAACTTCTCCGACCGTGACCGTGACCGCCGCGTGTTTCTTTTATGCCGAAATAGCTCAGTTGGGAGAGCGTTAGACTGAAGATCTAAAGGTCCCTGGTTCGATCCCGGGTTTCGGCAGACTCAGAGACCTGACTTTGCATTAGGTTTTTAACGGCTGACAATTCAATGTCTCGCATTGTTTTTTGGAATGGTTACCTTGAGCTACTGCAATGCCCTTCATTCTGAGTGTCTTCCAGTGAAAATCTATACAATCATCAATTAGACAGAGTTCTGCTCTCTCGAGTTCACTCGGGTCCCGCTCCTCTCAAGATTCCCCCCTCGTGCTCTGACAGAGATCATCCCTGTCACGGACACCTGGAGTGACCGTCTTGGGGCTTTGGTTGGGAAAGCGAAAAAGCTTCTCAGCGGTTCCATGGTGTAATGGTTAGCACTCTGGACTTTGAATCCAGTGATCCGAGTTCAAATCTCGGTGGAACCTAGTGTTTGATGCATGTGAACCTAGCCTTTCGTGACTGCCCTCTGTTATATGAAAATGGAAAAAGGTGTAATAGGCCAAACCACAGGGATGTAACCACGTTGAGGAACCGAACTGATGTCAGAGAGTAGAGTCCTTAATTCTGTGAATACTAAACAAACCTGTCTTTCTGGCCATCGACGTCTGCATTTCTGCAATTTTGATCACTTGCCTGCGTACGGCGTTCGAGCCGAAATAGCTCAGTTGGGAGAGCGTTAGACTGAAGATCTAAAGGTCCCTGGTTCGATCCCGGGTTTCGGCAAGCGGAGCTTCGGATCCTCCAAAGCGTCCTTGTGAAGGAGGTTTTTTCCATGTTGTCAGACATCATGCCTACTTGCATCACAAGTTCCTGGCTCACTGTTAGTGTCAACAAGAATGAAATTGACCAAAGTGGAAGCAGCTCACTCATATATAGCTGTAAATCTTTACAATAACACTCCTGTCAGTTTTCGCTCCTCAGTCGTACTCTCAGTGGCTGACGCTTGCAGAGGTTCCTTGGTGTAACGGTTAGCACTCTGGACTCTGAATCCAGCGATCCGAGTTCAAATCTCAGTGGGACCTGCTGCTCGGTTTCCTTTGCTAGAGTCTCGGAGCAGCTGCCTTAACCGCGTGACGGAGCAATCCTGTTAACACCCGCTGATCTGGGCCGAATTGTAATTCTGTTAAAACGTTTCCACCCACATGCAAGGGAACCTTCTCTACAGAGTGTGAAGTGCTGGAATCTTGCGCTAAAATGCAAACTTGTGCTTCATTTCATACAATTCCCACTTTGTGATATTTGGTTCCTCTCAAGACGTTTTACTCCTCGTGAACGGAGTAATTAAATCTTACCCATTGTTGCCGCAGCTTGCAAATTAAGAATTAGGAATTGTGATGCGAACGCTCCCGAAGGGTCAGAGGTTCCATGGTGTAATGGTTAGCACTCTGGACTCTGAATCCAGCGATCCGAGTTCAAATCTCGGTGGGACCTACTCTTAGTGTTTCCTTCTGCCAATCTTTCAAGGTATGTTTTTGGGACGCCAAACATCAACTGAGTGAACAGCGATTGCCCGCTTGGTATCAGAGATTCGCTATGTATTGCAAGCGTGGCTAAACTAACAAGAAAGAGCCCTCGCGGCACAACGTAGACCGCATCGTTCACAAGCAAGGAAGCAAACTGAAGTTTGGTGTCATGTAGGGCGCGCTTTCTAAGAAACTTGTACAATCAAAAGAATTTTGAAGGTAGCATTTGCTAATTGTGGTGGTGAAACTTGGCAATGTCTCCTGTGAAGCCATTTTTGTTGTTCCAACAAATCTACTTTAGGCGTCCAATGTAGGTCCGAACTTCTCCGACCGTGACCGTGACCGCCGCGTGTTTCTTTTATGCCGAAATAGCTCAGTTGGGAGAGCGTTAGACTGAAGATCTAAAGGTCCCTGGTTCGATCCCGGGTTTCGGCAAGCGGAGCTTCGGATCCTCCAAAGCGTCCTTGTGAAGGAGGTTTTTTCCATGTTGTCAGACATCATGCCTACTTGCATCACAAGTTCCTGGCTCACTGTTAGTGTCAACAAGAATGAAATTGACCAAAGTGGAAGCAGCTCACTCATATATAGCTGTAAATCTTTACAATAACACTCCTGTCAGTTTTCGCTCCTCAGTCGTACTCTCAGTGGCTGACGCTTGCAGAGGTTCCTTGGTGTAACGGTTAGCACTCTGGACTCTGAATCCAGCGATCCGAGTTCAAATCTCGGTGGGACCTGCTGCTCGGTTTCCTTTGCTAGAGTCTCGGAGCAGCTGCCTTAACCGCGTGACGGAGCAATCCTGTTAACACCCGCTGATCTGGGCCGAATTGTAATTCTGTTAAAACGTTTCCACCCACATGC
The DNA here is from genome assembly GCF_029633855.1 of Hoplias malabaricus. NCBI lineage: Eukaryota > Metazoa > Chordata > Actinopteri > Characiformes > Erythrinidae > Hoplias > Hoplias malabaricus. Next base: position 13,086,654 of record NC_089801.1, on the reverse strand, counting down.
AAGGGAACCTTCTCTACAGAGTGTGAAGTGCTGGAATCTTGCGCTAAAATGCAAACTTGTGCTTCATTTCATACAATTCCCACTTTGTGATATTTGGTTCCTCTCAAGACGTTTTACTCCTCGTGAACGGAGTAATTAAATCTTACCCATTGTTGCCGCAGCTTGCAAATTAAGAATTAGGAATTGTGATGCGAACGCTCCCGAAGGGTCAGAGGTTCCATGGTGTAATGGTTAGCACTCTGGACTCTGAATCCAGCGATCCGAGTTCAAATCTCGGTGGGACCTACTCTTAGTGTTTCCTTCTGCCAATCTTTCAAGGTATGTTTTTGGGACGCCAAACATCAACTGAGTGAACAGCGATTGCCCGCTTGGTATCAGAGATTCGCTATGTATTGCAAGCGTGGCTAAACTAACAAGAAAGAGCCCTCGCGGCACAACGTAGACCGCATCGTTCACAAGCAAGGAAGCAAACTGAAGTTTGGTGTCATGTAGGGCGCGCTTTCTAAGAAACTTGTACAATCAAAAGAATTTTGAAGGTAGCATTTGCTAATTGTGGTGGTGAAACTTGGCAATGTCTCCTGTGAAGCCATTTTTGTTGTTCCAACAAATCTACTTTAGGCGTCCAATGTAGGTCCGAACTTCTCCGACCGTGACCGTGACCGCCGCGTGTTTCTTTTATGCCGAAATAGCTCAGTTGGGAGAGCGTTAGACTGAAGATCTAAAGGTCCCTGGTTCGATCCCGGGTTTCGGCAGACTCAGAGACCTGACTTTGCATTAGGTTTTTAACGGCTGACAATTCAATGTCTCGCATTGTTTTTTGGAATGGTTACCTTGAGCTACTGCAATGCCCTTCATTCTGAGTGTCTTCCAGTGAAAATCTATACAATCATCAATTAGACAGAGTTCTGCTCTCTCGAGTTCACTCGGGTCCCGCTCCTCTCAAGATTCCCCCCTCGTGCTCTGACAGAGATCATCCCTGTCACGGACACCTGGAGTGACCGTCTTGGGGCTTTGGTTGGGAAAGCGAAAAAGCTTCTCAGCGGTTCCATGGTGTAATGGTTAGCACTCTGGACTTTGAATCCAGTGATCCGAGTTCAAATCTCGGTGGAACCTAGTGTTTGATGCATGTGAACCTAGCCTTTCGTGACTGCCCTCTGTTATATGAAAATGGAAAAAGGTGTAATAGGCCAAACCACAGGGATGTAACCACGTTGAGGAACCGAACTGATGTCAGAGAGTAGAGTCCTTAATTCTGTGAATACTAAACAAACCTGTCTTTCTGGCCATCGACGTCTGCATTTCTGCAATTTTGATCACTTGCCTGCGTACGGCGTTCGAGCCGAAATAGCTCAGTTGGGAGAGCGTTAGACTGAAGATCTAAAGGTCCCTGGTTCGATCCCGGGTTTCGGCAAGCGGAGCTTCGGATCCTCCAAAGCGTCCTTGTGAAGGAGGTTTTTTCCATGTTGTCAGACATCATGCCTACTTGCATCACAAGTTCCTGGCTCACTGTTAGTGTCAACAAGAATGAAATTGACCAAAGTGGAAGCAGCTCACTCATATATAGCTGTAAATCTTTACAATAACACTCCTGTCAGTTTTCGCTCCTCAGTCGTACTCTCAGTGGCTGACACTTGCAGAGGTTCCTTGGTGTAACGGTTAGCACTCTGGACTCTGAATCCAGCGATCCGAGTTCAAATCTCGGTGGGACCTGCTGCTCGGTTTCCTTTGCTAGAGTCTCGGAGCAGCTGCCTTAACCGCGTGACGGAGCAATCCTGTTAACACCCGCTGATCTGGGCCGAATTGTAATTCTGTTAAAACGTTTCCACCCACATGCAAGGGAACCTTCTCTACAGAGTGTGAAGTGCTGGAATCTTGCGCTAAAATGCAAACTTGTGCTTCATTTCATACAATTCCCACTTTGTGATATTTGGTTCCTCTCAAGACGTTTTACTCCTCGTGAACGGAGTAATTAAATCTTACCCATTGTTGCCGCAGCTTGCAAATTAAGAATTAGGAATTGTGATGCGAACGCTCCCGAAGGGTCAGAGGTTCCATGGTGTAATGGTTAGCACTCTGGACTCTGAATCCAGCGATCCGAGTTCAAATCTCGGTGGGACCTACTCTTAGTGTTTCCTTCTGCCAATCTTTCAAGGTATGTTTTTGGGACGCCAAACATCAACTGAGTGAACAGCGATTGCCCGCTTGGTATCAGAGATTCGCTATGTATTGCAAGCGTGGCTAAACTAACAAGAAAGAGCCCTCGCGGCACAACGTAGACCGCATCGTTCACAAGCAAGGAAGCAAACTGAAGTTTGGTGTCATGTAGGGCGCGCTTTCTAAGAAACTTGTACAATCAAAAGAATTTTGAAGGTAGCATTTGCTAATTGTGGTGGTGAAACTTGGCAATGTCTCCTGTGAAGCCATTTTTGTTGTTCCAACAAATCTACTTTAGGCGTCCAATGTAGGTCCGAACTTCTCCGACCGTGACTGCCGCGTGTTTCTTTTATGCCGAAATAGCTCAGTTGGGAGAGCGTTAGACTGAAGATCTAAAGGTCCCTGGTTCGATCCCGGGTTTCGGCAGACTCAGAGACCTGACTTTGCATTAGGTTTTTAACGGCTGACAATTCAATGTCTCGCATTGTTTTTTGGAATGGTTACCTTGAGCTACTGCAATGCCCTTCATTCTGAGTGTCTTCCAGTGAAAATCTATACAATCATCAATTAGACAGAGTTCTGCTCTCTCGAGTTCACTCGGGTCCCGCTCCTCTCAAGATTCCCCCCTCGTGCTCTGACAGAGATCATCCCTGTCACGGACACCTGGAGTGACCGTCTTGGGGCTTTGGTTGGGAAAGCGAAAAAGCTTTTCAGCGGTTCCATGGTGTAATGGTTAGCACTCTGGACTTTGAATCCAGTGATCCGAGTTCAAATCTCGGTGGAACCTAGTGTTTGATGCATGTGAACCTAGCCTTTCGTGACTGCCCTCTGTTATATGAAAATGGAAAAAGGTATAATAGGCCAAACCACAGGGATGTAACCACGTTGAGGAACCGAACTGATGTCAGAGAGTAGAGTCCTTAATTCTGTGAATACTAAACAAACCTGTCTTTCTGGCCATCGACGTCTGCATTTCTGCAATTTTGATCACTTGCCTGCGTACGGCGTTCGAGCCGAAATAGCTCAGTTGGGAGAGCGTTAGACTGAAGATCTAAAGGTCCCTGGTTCGATCCCGGGTTTCAGCAAGCGGAGCTTCGGATCCTCCAAAGCGTCCTTGTGAAGGAGGTTTTTTCCATGTTGTCAGACATCATGCCTACTTGCATCACAAGTTCCTGGCTCACTGTTAGTGTCAACAAGAATGAAATTGACCAAAGTGGAACCAGCTCACTCATATATAGCTGTAAATCTTTACAATAACACTCCTGTCAGTTTTCGCTCCTCAGTCGTACTCTCAGTGGCTGACGCTTGCAGAGGTTCCTTGGTGTAACGGTTAGCACTCTGGACTCTGAATCCAGCGATCCGAGTTCAAATCTCGGTGGGACCTGCTGCTCGGTTTCCTTTGCTAGAGTCTCGGAGCAGCTGCCTTAACCGCGTGACGGAGCAATCCTGTTAACACCCGCTGATCTGGGCCGAATTGTAATTCTGTTAAAACGTTTCCACCCACATGCAAGGGAACCTTCTCTACAGAGTGTGAAGTGCTGGAATCTTGCGCTAAAATGCAAACTTGTGCTTCATTTCATACAATTCCCACTTTGTGATATTTGGTTCCTCTCAAGACGTTTTACTCCTCGTGAACGGAGTAATTAAATCTTACCCATTGTTGCCGCAGCTTGCAAATTAAGAATTAGGAATTGTGATGCGAACGCTCCCGAAGGGTCAGAGGTTCCATGGTGTAATGGTTAGCACTCTGGACTCTGAATCCAGCGATCCGAGTTCAAATCTCGGTGGGACCTACTCTTAGTGTTTCCTTCTGCCAATCTTTCAAGGTATGTTTTTGGGACGCCAAACATCAACTGAGTGAACAGCGATTGCCCGCTTGGTATCAGAGATTCGCTATGTATTGCAAGCGTGGCTAAACTAACAAGAAAGAGCCCTCGCGGCACAACGTAGACCGCATCGTTCACAAGCAAGGAAGCAAACTGAAGTTTGGTGTCATGTAGGGCGCGCTTTCTAAGAAACTTGTACAATCAAAAGAATTTTGAAGGTAGCATTTGCTAATTGTGGTGGTGAAACTTGGCAATGTCTCCTGTGAAGCCATTTTTGTTGTTCCAACAAATCTACTTTAGGCGTCCAATGTAGGTCCGAACTTCTCCGACCGTGACCGTGACCGCCGCGTGTTTCTTTTATGCCGAAATAGCTCAGTTGGGAGAGCGTTAGACTGAAGATCTAAAGGTCCCTGGTTCGATCCCGGGTTTCGGCAGACTCAGAGACCTGACTTTGCATTAGGTTTTTAACGGCTGACAATTCAATGTCTCGCATTGTTTTTTGGAATGGTTACCTTGAGCTACTGCAATGCCCTTCATTCTGAGTGTCTTCCAGTGAAAATCTATACAATCATCAATTAGACAGAGTTCTGCTCTCTCGAGTTCACTCGGGTCCCGCTCCTCTCAAGATTCCCCCCTCGTGCTCTGACAGAGATCATCCCTGTCACGGACACCTGGAGTGACCGTCTTGGGGCTTTGTATGGGAAAGCGAAAAAGCTTCTCAGCGGTTCCATGGTGTAATGGTTAGCACTCTGGACTTTGAATCCAGTGATCCGAGTTCAAATCTCGGTGGAACCTAGTGTTTGATGCATGTGAACCTAGCCTTTCGTGACTGCCCTCTGTTATATGAAAATGGAAAAAGGTATAATAGGCCAAACCACAGGGATGTAACCACGTTGAGGAACCGAACTGATGTCAGAGAGTAGAGTCCTTAATTCTGTAAATACTAAACAAACCTGTCTTTCTGGCCATCGACGTCTGCATTTCTGCAATTTTGATCACTTGCCTGCGTATGGCGTTCGAGCCGAAATAGCTCAGTTGGGAGAGCGTTAGACTGAAGATCTAAAGGTCCCTGGTTCGATCCCGGGTTTCGGCAAGCGGAGCTTCGGATCCTCCAAAGCGTCCTTGAGAAGGAGGTTTTTTCCATGTTGTCAGACATCATGCCTATTTGCATCACAAGTTCCTGGCTCACTGTTAGTGTCAACAAGAATGAAATTGACCAAAGTGGAAGCAGCTCACTCATATATAGCTGTAAATCTTTACAATAACACTCCTGTCAGTTTTCGCTCCTCAGTCGTACTCTCAGTGGCTGACGCTTGCAGAGGTTCCATGGTGTAACGGTTAGCACTCTGGACTCTGAATCCAGCGATCCGAGTTCAAATCTCGGTGGGACCTGCTGCTCGGTTTCCTTTGCTAGAGTCTCGGAGCAGCTGCCTTAACCGCGTGACGGAGCAATCCTGTTAACACCCGCTGATCTGGGCCGAATTGTAATTCTGTTAAAACGTTTCCACCCACATGCAAGGGAACCTTCTCTACAGAGTGTGAAGTGCTGGAATCTTGCGCTAAAATGCAAACTTGTGCTTCATTTCATACAATTCCCACTTTGTGATATTTGGTTCCTCTCAAGACGTTTTACTCCTCGTGAACGGAGTAATTAAATCTTACCCATTGTTGCCGCAGCTTGCAAATTAAGAATTAGGAATTGTGATGCGAACGCTCCCGAAGGGTCAGAGGTTCCATGGTGTAATGGTTAGCACTCTGGACTCTGAATCCAGCGATCCGAGTTCAAATCTCGGTGGGACTTACTCTTAGTGTTTCCTTCTGCCAATCTTTCAAGGTATGTTTTTGGGACGCCAAACATCAACTGAGTGAACAGCGATTGCCCGCTTGGTATCAGAGATTCGCTATGTATTGCAAGCGTGGCTAAACTAACAAGAAAGAGCCCTCGCGGCACAACGTAGACCGCATCGTTCACAAGCAAGGAAGCAAACTGAAGTTTGGTGTCATGTAGGGCGCGCTTTCTAAGAAACTTGTACAATCAAAAGAATTTTGAAGGTAGCATTTGCTAATTGTGGTGGTGAAACTTGGCAATGTCTCCTGTGAAGCCATTTTTGTTGTTCCAACAAATCTACTTTAGGCGTCCAATGTAGGTCCGAACTTCTCCGACCGTGACCGTGACCGCCGCGTGTTTCTTTTATGCCGAAATAGCTCAGTTGGGAGAGCGTTAGACTGAAGATCTAAAGGTCCCTGGTTCGATCCCGGGTTTCGGCAGACTCAGAGACCTGACTTTGCATTAGGTTTTTAACGGCTGACAATTCAATGTCTCGCATTGTTTTTTGGAATGGTTACCTTGAGCTACTGCAATGCCCTTCATTCTGAGTGTCTTCCAGTGAAAATCTATACAATCATCAATTAGACAGAGTTCTGCTCTCTCGAGTTCACTCGGGTCCCGCTCCTCTCAAGATTCCCCCCTCGTGCTCTGACAGAGATCATCCCTGTCACGGACACCTGGAGTGACCGTCTTGGGGCTTTGGTTGGGAAAGCGAAAAAGCTTCTCAGCGGTTCCATGGTGTAATGGTTAGCACTCTGGACTTTGAATCCAGTGATCCGAGTTCAAATCTCGGTGGAACCTAGTGTTTGATGCATGTGAACCTAGCCTTTCGTGACTGCCCTCTGTTATATGAAAATGGAAAAAGGTGTAATAGGCCAAACCACAGGGATGTAACCACGTTGAGGAACCGAACTGATGTCAGAGAGTAGAGTCCTTAATTCTGTGAATACTAAACAAACCTGTCTTTCTGGCCATCGACGTCTGCATTTCTGCAATTTTGATCACTTGCCTGCGTACGGCGTTCGAGCCGAAATAGCTCAGTTGGGAGAGCGTTAGACTGAAGATCTAAAGGTCCCTGGTTCGATCCCGGGTTTCGGCAAGCGGAGCTTCGGATCCTCCAAAGCGTCCTTGTGAAGGAGGTTTTTTCCATGTTGTCAGACATCATGCCTACTTGCATCACAAGTTCCTGGCTCACTGTTAGTGTCAACAAGAATGAAATTGACCAAAGTGGAAGCAGCTCACTCATATATAGCTGTAAATCTTTACAATAACACTCCTGTCAGTTTTCGCTCCTCAGTCGTACTCTCAGTGGCTGACACTTGCAGAGGTTCCTTGGTGTAACGGTTAGCACTCTGGACTCTGAATCCAGCGATCCGAGTTCAAATCTCGGTGGGACCTGCTGCTCGGTTTCCTTTGCTAGAGTCTCGGAGCAGCTGCCTTAACCGCGTGACGGAGCAATCCTGTTAACACCCGCTGATCTGGGCCGAATTGTAATTCTGTTAAAACGTTTCCACCCACATGCAAGGGAACCTTCTCTACAGAGTGTGAAGTGCTGGAATCTTGCGCTAAAATGCAAACTTGTGCTTCATTTCATACAATTCCCACTTTGTGATATTTGGTTCCTCTCAAGACGTTTTACTCCTCGTGAACGGAGTAATTAAATCTTACCCATTGTTGCCGCAGCTTGCAAATTAAGAATTAGGAATTGTGATGCGAACGCTCCCGAAGGGTCAGAGGTTCCATGGTGTAATGGTTAGCACTCTGGACTCTGAATCCAGCGATCCGAGTTCAAATCTCGGTGGGACTTACTCTTAGTGTTTCCTTCTGCCAATCTTTCAAGGTATGTTTTTGGGACGCCAAACATCAACTGAGTGAACAGCGATTGCCCGCTTGGTATCAGAGATTCGCTATGTATTGCAAGCGTGGCTAAACTAACAAGAAAGAGCCCTCGCGGCACAACGTAGACCGCATCGTTCACAAGCAAGGAAGCAAACTGAAGTTTGGTGTCATGTAGGGCGCGCTTTCTAAGAAACTTGTACAATCAAAAGAATTTTGAAGGTAGCATTTGCTAATTGTGGTGGTGAAACTTGGCAATGTCTCCTGTGAAGCCATTTTTGTTGTTCCAACAAATCTACTTTAGGCGTCCAATGTAGGTCCGAACTTCTCCGACCGTGACCGTGACCGCCGCGTGTTTCTTTTATGCCGAAATAGCTCAGTTGGGAGAGCGTTAGACTGAAGATCTAAAGGTCCCTGGTTCGATCCCGGGTTTCGGCAGACTCAGAGACCTGACTTTGCATTAGGTTTTTAACGGCTGACAATTCAATGTCTCGCATTGTTTTTTGGAATGGTTACCTTGAGCTACTGCAATGCCCTTCATTCTGAGTGTCTTCCAGTGAAAATCTATACAATCATCAATTAGACAGAGTTCTGCTCTCTCGAGTTCACTCGGGTCCCGCTCCTCTCAAGATTCCCCCCTCGTGCTCTGACAGAGATCATCCCTGTCACGGACACCTGGAGTGACCGTCTTGGGGCTTTGGTTGGGAAAGCGAAAAAGCTTCTCAGCGGTTCCATGGTGTAATGGTTAGCACTCTGGACTTTGAATCCAGTGATCCGAGTTCAAATCTCGGTGGAACCTAGTGTTTGATGCATGTGAACCTAGCCTTTCGTGACTGCCCTCTGTTATATGAAAATGGAAAAAGGTGTAATAGGCCAAACCACAGGGATGTAACCACGTTGAGGAACCGAACTGATGTCAGAGAGTAGAGTCCTTAATTCTGTGAATACTAAACAAACCTGTCTTTCTGGCCATCGACGTCTGCATTTCTGCAATTTTGATCACTTGCCTGCGTACGGCGTTCGAGCCGAAATAGCTCAGTTGGGAGAGCGTTAGACTGAAGATCTAAAGGTCCCTGGTTCGATCCCGGGTTTCGGCAAGCGGAGCTTCGGATCCTCCAAAGCGTCCTTGTGAAGGAGGTTTTTTCCATGTTGTCAGACATCATGCCTACTTGCATCACAAGTTCCTGGCTCACTGTTAGTGTCAACAAGAATGAAATTGACCAAAGTGGAAGCAGCTCACTCATATATAGCTGTAAATCTTTACAATAACACTCCTGTCAGTTTTCGCTCCTCAGTCGTACTCTCAGTGGCTGACACTTGCAGAGGTTCCTTGGTGTAACGGTTAGCACTCTGGACTCTGAATCCAGCGATCCGAGTTCAAATCTCGGTGGGACCTGCTGCTCGGTTTCCTTTGCTAGAGTCTCGGAGCAGCTGCCTTAACCGCGTGACGGAGCAATCCTGTTAACACCCGCTGATCTGGGCCGAATTGTAATTCTGTTAAAACGTTTCCACCCACATGCAAGGGAACCTTCTCTACAGAGTGTGAAGTGCTGGAATCTTGCGCTAAAATGCAAACTTGTGCTTCATTTCATACAATTCCCACTTTGTGATATTTGGTTCCTCTCAAGACGTTTTACTCCTCGTGAACGGAGTAATTAAATCTTACCCATTGTTGCCGCAGCTTGCAAATTAAGAATTAGGAATTGTGATGCGAACGCTCCCGAAGGGTCAGAGGTTCCATGGTGTAATGGTTAGCACTCTGGACTCTGAATCCAGCGATCCGAGTTCAAATCTCGGTGGGACCTACTCTTAGTGTTTCCTTCTGCCAATCTTTCAAGGTATGTTTTTGGGACGCCAAACATCAACTGAGTGAACAGCGATTGCCCGCTTGGTATCAGAGATTCGCTATGTATTGCAAGCGTGGCTAAACTAACAAGAAAGAGCCCTCGCGGCACAACGTAGACCGCATCGTTCACAAGCAAGGAAGCAAACTGAAGTTTGGTGTCATGTAGGGCGCGCTTTCTAAGAAACTTGTACAATCAAAAGAATTTTGAAGGTAGCATTTGCTAATTGTGGTGGTGAAACTTGGCAATGTCTCCTGTGAAGCCATTTTTGTTGTTCCAACAAATCTACTTTAGGCGTCCAATGTAGGTCCGAACTTCTCCGACCGTGACCGTGACCGCCGCGTGTTTCTTTTATGCCGAAATAGCTCAGTTGGGAGAGCGTTAGACTGAAGATCTAAAGGTCCCTGGTTCGATCCCGGGTTTCGGCAGACTCAGAGACCTGACTTTGCATTAGGTTTTTAACGGCTGACAATTCAATGTCTCGCATTGTTTTTTGGAATGGTTACCTTGAGCTACTGCAATGCCCTTCATTCTGAGTGTCTTCCAGTGAAAATCTATACAATCATCAATTAGACAGAGTTCTGCTCTCTCGAGTTCACTCGGGTCCCGCTCCTCTCAAGATTCCCCCCTCGTGCTCTGACAGAGATCATCCCTGTCACGGACACCTGGAGTGACCGTCTTGGGGCTTTGGTTGGGAAAGCGAAAAAGCTTCTCAGCGGTTCCATGGTGTAATGGTTAGCACTCTGGACTTTGAATCCAGTGATCCGAGTTCAAATCTCGGTGGAACCTAGTGTTTGATGCATGTGAACCTAGCCTTTCGTGACTGCCCTCTGTTATATGAAAATGGAAAAAGGTGTAATAGGCCAAACCACAGGGATGTAACCACGTTGAGGAACCGAACTGATGTCAGAGAGTAGAGTCCTTAATTCTGTGAATACTAAACAAACCTGTCTTTCTGGCCATCGACGTCTGCATTTCTGCAATTTTGATCACTTGCCTGCGTACGGCGTTCGAGCCGAAATAGCTCAGTTGGGAGAGCGTTAGACTGAAGATCTAAAGGTCCCTGGTTCGATCCCGGGTTTCGGCAAGCGGAGCTTCGGATCCTCCAAAGCGTCCTTGTGAAGGAGGTTTTTTCCATGTTGTCAGACATCATGCCTACTTGCATCACAAGTTCCTGGCTCACTGTTAGTGTCAACAAGAATGAAATTGACCAAAGTGGAAGCAGCTCACTCATATATAGCTGTAAATCTTTACAATAACACTCCTGTCAGTTTTCGCTCCTCAGTCGTACTCTCAGTGGCTGACGCTTGCAGAGGTTCCTTGGTGTAACGGTTAGCACTCTGGACTCTGAATCCAGCGATCCGAGTTCAAATCTCAGTGGGACCTGCTGCTCGGTTTCCTTTGCTAGAGTCTCGGAGCAGCTGCCTTAACCGCGTGACGGAGCAATCCTGTTAACACCCGCTGATCTGGGCCGAATTGTAATTCTGTTAAAACGTTTCCACCCACATGCAAGGGAACCTTCTCTACAGAGTGTGAAGTGCTGGAATCTTGCGCTAAAATGCAAACTTGTGCTTCATTTCATACAATTCCCACTTTGTGATATTTGGTTCCTCTCAAGACGTTTTACTCCTCGTGAACGGAGTAATTAAATCTTACCCATTGTTGCCGCAGCTTGCAAATTAAGAATTAGGAATTGTGATGCGAACGCTCCCGAAGGGTCAGAGGTTCCATGGTGTAATGGTTAGCACTCTGGACTCTGAATCCAGCGATCCGAGTTCAAATCTCGGTGGGACCTACTCTTAGTGTTTCCTTCTGCCAATCTTTCAAGGTATGTTTTTGGGACGCCAAACATCAACTGAGTGAACAGCGATTGCCCGCTTGGTATCAGAGATTCGCTATGTATTGCAAGCGTGGCTAAACTAACAAGAAAGAGCCCTCGCGGCACAACGTAGACCGCATCGTTCACAAGCAAGGAAGCAAACTGAAGTTTGGTGTCATGTAGGGCGCGCTTTCTAAGAAACTTGTACAATCAAAAGAATTTTGAAGGTAGCATTTGCTAATTGTGGTGGTGAAACTTGGCAATGTCTCCTGTGAAGCCATTTTTGTTGTTCCAACAAATCTACTTTAGGCGTCCAATGTAGGTCCGAACTTCTCCGACCGTGACCGTGACCGCCGCGTGTTTCTTTTATGCCGAAATAGCTCAGTTGGGAGAGCGTTAGACTGAAGATCTAAAGGTCCCTGGTTCGATCCCGGGTTTCGGCAAGCGGAGCTTCGGATCCTCCAAAGCGTCCTTGTGAAGGAGGTTTTTTCCATGTTGTCAGACATCATGCCTACTTGCATCACAAGTTCCTGGCTCACTGTTAGTGTCAACAAGAATGAAATTGACCAAAGTGGAAGCAGCTCACTCATATATAGCTGTAAATCTTTACAATAACACTCCTGTCAGTTTTCGCTCCTCAGTCGTACTCTCAGTGGCTGACGCTTGCAGAGGTTCCTTGGTGTAACGGTTAGCACTCTGGACTCTGAATCCAGCGATCCGAGTTCAAATCTCGGTGGGACCTGCTGCTCGGTTTCCTTTGCTAGAGTCTCGGAGCAGCTGCCTTAACCGCGTGACGGAGCAATCCTGTTAACACCCGCTGATCTGGGCCGAATTGTAATTCTGTTAAAACGTTTCCACCCACATGCAAGGGAACCTTCTCTACAGAGTGTGAAGTGCTGGAATCTTGCGCTAAAATGCAAACTTGTGCTTCATTTCATACAATTCCCACTTTGTGATATTTGGTTCCTCTCAAGACGTTTTACTCCTCGTGAACGGAGTAATTAAATCTTACCCATTGTTGCCGCAGCTTGCAAATTAAGAATTAGGAATTGTGATGCGAACGCTCCCGAAGGGTCAGAGGTTCCATGGTGTAATGGTTAGCACTCTGGACTCTGAATCCAGCGATCCGAGTTCAAATCTCGGTGGGACCTACTCTTAGTGTTTCCTTCTGCCAATCTTTCAAGGTATGTTTTTGGGACGCCAAACATCAACTGAGTGAACAGCGATTGCCCGCTTGGTATCAGAGATTCGCTATGTATTGCAAGCGTGGCTAAACTAACAAGAAAGAGCCCTCGCGGCACAACGTAGACCGCATCGTTCACAAGCAAGGAAGCAAACTGAAGTTTGGTGTCATGTAGGGCGCGCTTTCTAAGAAACTTGTACAATCAAAAGAATTTTGAAGGTAGCATTTGCTAATTGTGGTGGTGAAACTTGGCAATGTCTCCTGTGAAGCCATTTTTGTTGTTCCAACAAATCTACTTTAGGCGTCCAATGTAGGTCCGAACTTCTCCGACCGTGACCGTGACCGCCGCGTGTTTCTTTTATGCCGAAATAGCTCAGTTGGGAGAGCGTTAGACTGAAGATCTAAAGGTCCCTGGTTCGATCCCGGGTTTCGGCAGACTCAGAGACCTGACTTTGCATTAGGTTTTTAACGGCTGACAATTCAATGTCTCGCATTGTTTTTTGGAATGGTTACCTTGAGCTACTGCAATGCCCTTCATTCTGAGTGTCTTCCAGTGAAAATCTATACAATCATCAATTAGACAGAGTTCTGCTCTCTCGAGTTCACTCGGGTCCCGCTCCTCTCAAGATTCCCCCCTCGTGCTCTGACAGAGATCATCCCTGTCACGGACACCTGGAGTGACCGTCTTGGGGCTTTGGTTGGGAAAGCGAAAAAGCTTCTCAGCGGTTCCATGGTGTAATGGTTAGCACTCTGGACTTTGAATCCAGTGATCCGAGTTCAAATCTCGGTGGAACCTAGTGTTTGATGCATGTGAACCTAGCCTTTCGTGACTGCCCTCTGTTATATGAAAATGGAAAAAGGTGTAATAGGCCAAACCACAGGGATGTAACCACGTTGAGGAACCGAACTGATGTCAGAGAGTAGAGTCCTTAATTCTGTGAATACTAAACAAACCTGTCTTTCTGGCCATCGACGTCTGCATTTCTGCAATTTTGATCACTTGCCTGCGTACGGCGTTCGAGCCGAAATAGCTCAGTTGGGAGAGCGTTAGACTGAAGATCTAAAGGTCCCTGGTTCGATCCCGGGTTTCGGCAAGCGGAGCTTCGGATCCTCCAAAGCGTCCTTGTGAAGGAGGTTTTTTCCATGTTGTCAGACATCATGCCTACTTGCATCACAAGTTCCTGGCTCACTGTTAGTGTCAACAAGAATGAAATTGACCAAAGTGGAAGCAGCTCACTCATATATAGCTGTAAATCTTTACAATAACACTCCTGTCAGTTTTCGCTCCTCAGTCGTACTCTCAGTGGCTGACACTTGCAGAGGTTCCTTGGTGTAACGGTTAGCACTCTGGACTCTGAATCCAGCGATCCGAGTTCAAATCTCGGTGGGACCTGCTGCTCGGTTTCCTTTGCTAGAGTCTCGGAGCAGCTGCCTTAACCGCGTGACGGAGCAATCCTGTTAACACCCGCTGATCTGGGCCGAATTGTAATTCTGTTAAAACGTTTCCACCCACATGCAAGGGAACCTTCTCTACAGAGTGTGAAGTGCTGGAATCTTGCGCTAAAATGCAAACTTGTGCTTCATTTCATACAATTCCCACTTTGTGATATTTGGTTCCTCTCAAGACGTTTTACTCCTCGTGAACGGAGTAATTAAATCTTACCCATTGTTGCCGCAGCTTGCAAATTAAGAATTAGGAATTGTGATGCGAACGCTCCCGAAGGGTCAGAGGTTCCATGGTGTAATGGTTAGCACTCTGGACTCTGAATCCAGCGATCCGAGTTCAAATCTCGGTGGGACCTACTCTTAGTGTTTCCTTCTGCCAATCTTTCAAGGTATGTTTTTGGGACGCCAAACATCAACTGAGTGAACAGCGATTGCCCGCTTGGTATCAGAGATTCGCTATGTATTGCAAGCGTGGCTAAACTAACAAGAAAGAGCCCTCGCGGCACAACGTAGACCGCATCGTTCACAAGCAAGGAAGCAAACTGAAGTTTGGTGTCATGTAGGGCGCGCTTTCTAAGAAACTTGTACAATCAAAAGAATTTTGAAGGTAGCATTTGCTAATTGTGGTGGTGAAACTTGGCAATGTCTCCTGTGAAGCCATTTTTGTTGTTCCAACAAATCTACTTTAGGCGTCCAATGTAGGTCCGAACTTCTCCGACCGTGACCGTGACCGCCGCGTGTTTCTTTTATGCCGAAATAGCTCAGTTGGGAGAGCGTTAGACTGAAGATCTAAAGGTCCCTGGTTCGATCCCGGGTTTCGGCAGACTCAGAGACCTGACTTTGCATTAGGTTTTTAACGGCTGACAATTCAATGTCTCGCATTGTTTTTTGGAATGGTTACCTTGAGCTACTGCAATGCCCTTCATTCTGAGTGTCTTCCAGTGAAAATCTATACAATCATCAATTAGACAGAGTTCTGCTCTCTCGAGTTCACTCGGGTCCCGCTCCTCTCAAGATTCCCCCCTCGTGCTCTGACAGAGATCATCCCTGTCACGGACACCTGGAGTGACCGTCTTGGGGCTTTGGTTGGGAAAGCGAAAAAGCTTCTCAGCGGTTCCATGGTGTAATGGTTAGCACTCTGGACTTTGAATCCAGTGATCCGAGTTCAAATCTCGGTGGAACCTAGTGTTTGATGCATGTGAACCTAGCCTTTCGTGACTGCCCTCTGTTATATGAAAATGGAAAAAGGTATAATAGGCCAAACCACAGGGATGTAACCACGTTGAGGAACCGAACTGATGTCAGAGGGTAGAGTCCTTAATTCTGTGAATACTAAACAAACCTGTCTTTCTGGCCATCGACGTCTGCATTTCTGCAATTTTGATCACTTGCCTGCGTACGGCGTTCGAGCCGAAATAGCTCAGTTGGGAGAGCGTTAGACTGAAGATCTAAAGGTCCCTGGTTCGATCCCGGGTTTCGGCAAGCGGAGCTTCGCATCCTCCAAAGCGTCCTTGTGAAGGAGGTTTTTTCCATGTTGTCAGACATCATGCCTACTTGCATCACAAGTTCCTGTGTGCAAGCGTGGCTAAACTAACA
This sequence comes from Hoplias malabaricus, assembly GCF_029633855.1. Lineage (NCBI taxonomy): Eukaryota > Metazoa > Chordata > Actinopteri > Characiformes > Erythrinidae > Hoplias > Hoplias malabaricus. Next base: position 13,071,122 of record NC_089801.1, on the reverse strand, counting down.
AGAAAGAGCCCTCGCGGCACAACGTAGACCGCATCGTTCACAAGCAAGGAAGCAAACTGAAGTTTGGTGTCATGTAGGGCGCGCTTTCTAAGAAACTTGTACAATCAAAAGAATTTTGAAGGTAGCATTTGCTAATTGTGGTGGTGAAACTTGGCAATGTCTCCTGTGAAGCCATTTTTGTTGTTCCAACAAATCTACTTTAGGCGTCCAATGTAGGTCCGAACTTCTCCGACCGTGACCGTGACCGCCGCGTGTTTCTTTTATGCCGAAATAGCTCAGTTGGGAGAGCGTTAGACTGAAGATCTAAAGATCCCGGGTTTCGGCAGACTCAGAGACCTGATTTTGCATTAGGTTTTTAACGGCTGACAATTCAATGTCTCGCATTGTTTTTTGGAATGGTTACCTTGAGCTACTGCAATGCCCTTCATTCTGAGTGTCTTCCAGTGAAAATCTATACAATCATCAATTAGACAGAGTTCTGCTCTCTCGAGTTCACTCGGGTCCCGCTCCTCTCAAGATTCCCCCCTCGTGCTCTGACAGAGATCATCCCTGTCACGGACACCTGGAGTGACCGTCTTGGGGCTTTGGTTGGGAAAGCGAAAAAGCTTCTCAGCGGTTCCATGGTGTAATGGTTAGCACTCTGGACTTTGAATCCAGTGATCCGAGTTCAAATCTCGGTGGAACCTAGTGTTTGATGCATGTGAACCTAGCCTTTCGTGACTGCCCTCTGTTATATGAAAATGGAAAAAGGTATAATAGGCCAAACCACAGGGATGTAACCACGTTGAGGAACCGAACTGATGTCAGAGGGTAGAGTCCTTAATTCTGTGAATACTAAACAAACCTGTCTTTCTGGCCATCGACGTCTGCATTTCTGCAATTTTGATCACTTGCCTGCGTACGGCGTTCGAGCCGAAATAGCTCAGTTGGGAGAGCGTTAGACTGAAGATCTAAAGGTCCCTGGTTCGATCCCGGGTTTCGGCAAGCGGAGCTTCGCATCCTCCAAAGCGTCCTTGTGAAGGAGGTTTTTTCCATGTTGTCAGACATCATGCCTACTTGCATCACAAGTTCCTGTGTGCAAGCGTGGCTAAACTAACAAGAAAGAGCCCTCGCGGCACAACGTAGACCGCATCGTTCACAAGCAAGGAAGCAAACTGAAGTTTGGTGTCATGTAGGGCGCGCTTTCTAAGAAACTTGTACAATCAAAAGAATTTTGAAGGTAGCATTTGCTAATTGTGGTGGTGAAACTTGGCAATGTCTCCTGTGAAGCCATTTTTGTTGTTCCAACAAATCTACTTTAGGCGTCCAATGTAGGTCCGAACTTCTCCGACCGTGACCGTGACCGCCGCGTGTTTCTTTTATGCCGAAATAGCTCAGTTGGGAGAGCGTTAGACTGAAGATCTAAAGATCCCGGGTTTCGGCAGACTCAGAGACCTGATTTTGCATTAGGTTTTTAACGGCTGACAATTCAATGTCTCGCATTGTTTTTTGGAATGGTTACCTTGAGCTACTGCAATGCCCTTCATTCTGAGTGTCTTCCAGTGAAAATCTATACAATCATCAATTAGACAGAGTTCTGCTCTCTCGAGTTCACTCGGGTCCCGCTCCTCTCAAGATTCCCCCCTCGTGCTCTGACAGAGATCATCCCTGTCACGGACACCTGGAGTGACCGTCTTGGGGCTTTGGTTGGGAAAGCGAAAAAGCTTCTCAGCGGTTCCATGGTGTAATGGTTAGCACTCTGGACTTTGAATCCAGTGATCCGAGTTCAAATCTCGGTGGAACCTAGTGTTTGATGCATGTGAACCTAGCCTTTCGTGACTGCCCTCTGTTATATGAAAATGGAAAAAGGTATAATAGGCCAAACCACAGGGATGTAACCACGTTGAGGAACCGAACTGATGTCAGAGGGTAGAGTCCTTAATTCTGTGAATACTAAACAAACCTGTCTTTCTGGCCATCGACGTCTGCATTTCTGCAATTTTGATCACTTGCCTGCGTACGGCGTTCGAGCCGAAATAGCTCAGTTGGGAGAGCGTTAGACTGAAGATCTAAAGGTCCCTGGTTCGATCCCGGGTTTCGGCAAGCGGAGCTTCGGATCCTCCAACGCGTCCTTGTGAAGGAGGTTTTTTCCATGTTGTCAGACATCATGCCTACTTGCATCACAAGTTCCTGTGTGCAAGCGTGGCTAAACTAACAAGAAAGAGCCCTCGCGGCACAACGTAGACCGCATCGTTCACAAGCAAGGAAGCAAACTGAAGTTTGGTGTCATGTAGGGCGCGCTTTCTAAGAAACTTGTACAATCAAAAGAATTTTGAAGGTAGCATTTGCTAATTGTGGTGGTGAAACTTGGCAATGTCTCCTGTGAAGCCATTTTTGTTGTTCCAACAAATCTACTTTAGGCGTCCAATGTAGGTCCGAACTTCTCCGACCGTGACCGTGACCGCCGCGTGTTTCTTTTATGCCGAAATAGCTCAGTTGGGAGAGCGTTAGACTGAAGATCTAAAGATCCCGGGTTTCGGCAGACTCAGAGACCTGATTTTGCATTAGGTTTTTAACGGCTGACAATTCAATGTCTCGCATTGTTTTTTGGAATGGTTACCTTGAGCTACTGCAATGCCCTTCATTCTGAGTGTCTTCCAGTGAAAATCTATACAATCATCAATTAGACAGAGTTCTGCTCTCTCGAGTTCACTCGGGTCCCGCTCCTCTCAAGATTCCCCCCTCGTGCTCTGACAGAGATCATCCCTGTCACGGACACCTGGAGTGACCGTCTTGGGGCTTTGGTTGGGAAAGCGAAAAAGCTTCTCAGCGGTTCCATGGTGTAATGGTTAGCACTCTGGACTTTGAATCCAGTGATCCGAGTTCAAATCTCGGTGGAACCTAGTGTTTGATGCATGTGAACCTAGCCTTTCGTGACTGCCCTCTGTTATATGAAAATGGAAAAAGGTATAATAGGCCAAACCACAGGGATGTAACCACGTTGAGGAACCGAACTGATGTCAGAGGGTAGAGTCCTTAATTCTGTGAATACTAAACAAACCTGTCTTTCTGGCCATCGACGTCTGCATTTCTGCAATTTTGATCACTTGCCTGCGTACGGCGTTCGAGCCGAAATAGCTCAGTTGGGAGAGCGTTAGACTGAAGATCTAAAGGTCCCTGGTTCGATCCTGGGTTTCGGCAAGCGGAGCTTCGCATCCTCCAAAGCGTCCTTGTGAAGGAGGTTTTTTCCATGTTGTCAGACATCATGCCTACTTGCATCACAAGTTCCTGTGTGCAAGCGTGGCTAAACTAACAAGAAAGAGCCCTCGCGGCACAACGTAGACCGCATCGTTCACAAGCAAGGAAGCAAACTGAAGTTTGGTGTCATGTAGGGCGCGCTTTCTAAGAAACTTGTACAATCAAAAGAATTTTGAAGGTAGCATTTGCTAATTGTGGTGGTGAAACTTGGCAATGTCTCCTGTGAAGCCATTTTTGTTGTTCCAACAAATCTACTTTAGGCGTCCAATGTAGGTCCGAACTTCTCCGACCGTGACCGTGACCGCCGCGTGTTTCTTTTATGCCGAAATAGCTCAGTTGGGAGAGCGTTAGACTGAAGATCTAAAGATCCCGGGTTTCGGCAGACTCAGAGACCTGATTTTGCATTAGGTTTTTAACGGCTGACAATTCAATGTCTCGCATTGTTTTTTGGAATGGTTACCTTGAGCTACTGCAATGCCCTTCATTCTGAGTGTCTTCCAGTGAAAATCTATACAATCATCAATTAGACAGAGTTCTGCTCTCTCGAGTTCACTCGGGTCCCGCTCCTCTCAAGATTCCCCCCTCGTGCTCTGACAGAGATCATCCCTGTCACGGACACCTGGAGTGACCGTCTTGGGGCTTTGGTTGGGAAAGCGAAAAAGCTTCTCAGCGGTTCCATGGTGTAATGGTTAGCACTCTGGACTTTGAATCCAGTGATCCGAGTTCAAATCTCGGTGGAACCTAGTGTTTGATGCATGTGAACCTAGCCTTTCGTGACTGCCCTCTGTTATATGAAAATGGAAAAAGGTATAATAGGCCAAACCACAGGGATGTAACCACGTTGAGGAACCGAACTGATGTCAGAGGGTAGAGTCCTTAATTCTGTGAATACTAAACAAACCTGTCTTTCTGGCCATCGACGTCTGCATTTCTGCAATTTTGATCACTTGCCTGCGTATGGCGTTCGAGCCGAAATAGCTCAGTTGGGAGAGCGTTAGACTGAAGATCTAAAGGTCCCTGGTTCGATCCTGGGTTTCGGCAAGCGGAGCTTCGGATCCTCCAAAGCGTCCTTGTGAAGGAGGTTTTTTCCATGTTGTCAGACATCATGCCTACTTGCATCACAAGTTCCTGTGTGCAAGCGTGGCTAAACTAACAAGAAAGAGCCCTCGCGGCACAACGTAGACCGCATCGTTCACAAGCAAGGAAGCAAACTGAAGTTTGGTGTCATGTAGGGCGCGCTTTCTAAGAAACTTGTACAATCAAAAGAATTTTGAAGGTAGCATTTGCTAATTGTGGTGGTGAAACTTGGCAATGTCTCCTGTGAAGCCATTTTTGTTGTTCCAACAAATCTACTTTAGGCGTCCAATGTAGGTCCGAACTTCTCCGACCGTGACCGTGACCGCCGCGTGTTTCTTTTATGCCGAAATAGCTCAGTTGGGAGAGCGTTAGACTGAAGATCTAAAGATCCCGGGTTTCGGCAGACTCAGAGACCTGATTTTGCATTAGGTTTTTAACGGCTGACAATTCAATGTCTCGCATTGTTTTTTGGAATGGTTACCTTGAGCTACTGCAATGCCCTTCATTCTGAGTGTCTTCCAGTGAAAATCTATACAATCATCAATTAGACAGAGTTCTGCTCTCTCGAGTTCACTCGGGTCCCGCTCCTCTCAAGATTCCCCCCTCGTGCTCTGACAGAGATCATCCCTGTCACGGACACCTGGAGTGACCGTCTTGGGGCTTTGGTTGGGAAAGCGAAAAAGCTTCTCAGCGGTTCCATGGTGTAATGGTTGGCACTCTGGACTTTGAATCCAGTGATCCGAGTTCAAATCTCGGTGGAACCTAGTGTTTGATGCATGTGAACCTAGCCTTTCGTGACTGCCCTCTGTTATATGAAAATGGAAAAAGGTATAATAGGCCAAACCACAGGGATGTAACCACGTTGAGGAACCGAACTGATGTCAGAGAGTAGAGTCCTTAATTCTGTGAATACTAAACAAACCTGTCTTTCTGGCCATCGACGTCTGCATTTCTGCAATTTTGATCACTTGCCTGCGTACTGCGTTCGAGCCGAAATAGCTCAGTTGGGAGAGCGTTAGACTGAAGATCTAAAGATCCCGGGTTTCGGCAGACTCAGAGACCTGATTTTGCATTAGGTTTTTAACGGCTGACAATTCAATGTCTCGCATTGTTTTTTGGAATGGTTACCTTGAGCTACTGCAATGCCCTTCATTCTGAGTGTCTTCCAGTGAAAATCTATACAATCATCAATTAGACAGAGTTCTGCTCTCTCGAGTTCACTCGGGTCCCGCTCCTCTCAAGATTCCCCCCTCGTGCTCTGACAGAGATCATCCCTGTCACGGACACCTGGAGTGACCGTCTTGGGGCTTTGGTTGGGAAAGCGAAAAAGCTTCTCAGCGGTTCCATGGTGTAATGGTTAGCACTCTGGACTTTGAATCCAGTGATCCGAGTTCAAATCTCGGTGGAACCTAGTGTTTGATGCATGTGAACCTAGCCTTTCGTGACTGCCCTCTGTTATATGAAAATGGAAAAAGGTATAATAGGCCAAACCACAGGGATGTAACCACGTTGAGGAACCGAACTGATGTCAGAGGGTAGAGTCCTTAATTCTGTGAATACTAAACAAACCTGTCTTTCTGGCCATCGACGTCTGCATTTCTGCAATTTTGATCACTTGCCTGCGTACGGCGTTCGAGCCGAAATAGCTCAGTTGGGAGAGCGTTAGACTGAAGATCTAAAGGTCCCTGGTTCGATCCCGGGTTTCGGCAAGCGGAGCTTCGCATCCTCCAAAGCGTCCTTGTGAAGGAGGTTTTTTCCATGTTGTCAGACATCATGCCTACTTGCATCACAAGTTCCTGTGTGCAAGCGTGGCTAAACTAACAAGAAAGAGCCCTCGCGGCACAACGTAGACCGCATCGTTCACAAGCAAGGAAGCAAACTGAAGTTTGGTGTCATGTAGGGCGCGCTTTCTAAGAAACTTGTACAATCAAAAGAATTTTGAAGGTAGCATTTGCTAATTGTGGTGGTGAAACTTGGCAATGTCTCCTGTGAAGCCATTTTTGTTGTTCCAACAAATCTACTTTAGGCGTCCAATGTAGGTCCGAACTTCTCCGACCGTGACTGTGACCGCCGCGTGTTTCTTTTATGCCGAAATAGCTCAGTTGGGAGAGCGTTAGACTGAAGATCTAAAGATCCCGGGTTTCGGCAGACTCAGAGACCTGATTTTGCATTAGGTTTTTAACGGCTGACAATTCAATGTCTCGCATTGTTTTTTGGAATGGTTACCTTGAGCTACTGCAATGCCCTTCATTCTGAGTGTCTTCCAGTGAAAATCTATACAATCATCAATTAGACAGAGTTCTGCTCTCTCGAGTTCACTCGGGTCCCGCTCCTCTCAAGATTCCCCCCTCGTGCTCTGACAGAGATCATCCCTGTCACGGACACCTGGAGTGACCGTCTTGGGGCTTTGGTTGGGAAAGCGAAAAAGCTTCTCAGCGGTTCCATGGTGTAATGGTTAGCACTCTGGACTTTGAATCCAGTGATCCGAGTTCAAATCTCGGTGGAACCTAGTGTTTGATGCATGTGAACCTAGCCTTTCGTGACTGCCCTCTGTTATATGAAAAAGGTATAATAGGCCAAACCACAGGGATGTAACCACGTTGAGGAACCGAACTGATGTCAGAGAGTAGAGTCCTTAATTCTGTGAATACTAAACAACCCTGTCTTTCTGGCCATCGACGTCTGCATTTCTGCAATTTTGATCACTTGCCTGCGTACGGCGTTCGAGCCGAAATAGCTCAGTTGGGAGAGCGTTAGACTGAAGATCTAAAGATCCCTGGTTCGATCCCGGGTTTCGGCAAGCGGAGCTTCGGATCCTCCAAAGCGTCCTTGTGAAGGAGGTTTTTTCCATGTTGTCAGACATCATGCCTACTTGCATCACAAGTTCCTGGCTCACTGTTAGTGTCAACAAGAATGAAATTGACCAAAGTGGAAGCAGCTCACTCATATATAGCTGTAAATCTTTACAATAACACTCCTGTCAGTTTTCGCTCCTCAGTCGTACTCTCAGTGGCTGACGCTTGCAGAGGTTCCATGGTGTAACGGTTAGCACTCTGGACTCTGAATCCAGCGATCCGAGTTCAAATCTCGGTGGGACCTGCTGCTCGGTTTCCTTTGCTAGAGTCTCGGAGCAGCTGCCTTAACCGCGTGACGGAGCAATCCTGTTAACACCCGCTGATCTGGGCCGAATTGTAATTCTGTTAAAACATTTCCACCCACATGCAAGGGAACCTTCTCTACAGAGTGTGAAGTGCTGGAATCTTGCGCTAAAATGCAAACTTGTGCTTCATTTCATACAATTCCCACTTTGTGATATTTGGTTCCTCTCAAGACGTTTTACTCCTCGTGAACGGAGTAATTAAATCTTACCCATTGTTGCCGCAGCTTGCAAATTAAGAATTAGGAATTGTGATGCGAACGCTCCCGAAGGGTCAGAGGTTCCATGGTGTAATGGTTAGCACTCTGGACTCTGAATCCAGCGATCCGAGTTCAAATCTCGGTGGGACCTACTCTTAGTGTTTCCTTCTGCCAATCTTTCAAGGTATGTTTTTGGGACGCCAAACATCAACTGAGTGAACAGCGATTGCCCGCTTGGTATCAGAGATTCGCTATGTATTGCAAGCGTGGCTAAACTAACAAGAAAGAGCCCTCGCGGCACAACGTAGACCGCATCGTTCACAAGCAAGGAAGCAAACTGAAGTTTGGTGTCATGTAGGGCGCGCTTTCTAAGAAACTTGTACAATCAAAAGAATTTTGAAGGTAGCATTTGCTAATTGTGGTGGTGAAACTTGGCAATGTCTCCTGTGAAGCCATTTTTGTTGTTCCAACAAATCTATTTTAGGCGTCCAATGTAGGTCCGAACTTCTCCGACCGTGACCGTGACCGCCGCTTTTTTCTTTTATGCCGAAATAGCTCAGTTGGGCGAGCGTTAGACTGAAGATCTAAAGGTCCCTGGTTCGATCCTGGGTTTCGGCAGACTCAGAGACCTGACTTTGCATTAGGTTTTTAACGGCTGACAATTCAATGTCTCGCATTGTTTTTTGGAATGGTTACCTTGAGCTACTGCAATGCCCTTCATTCTGAGTGTCTTCCAGTGAAAATCTATACAATCATCAATTAGACAGAGTTCTGCTCTCTCGAGTTCACTCGGGTCCCGCTCCTCTCAAGATTCCCCCCTCGTGCTCTGACAGAGATCATCCCTGTCACGGACACCTGGAGTGACCGTCTTGGGGCTTTGGTTGGGAAAGCGAAAAAGCTTCTCAGCGGTTCCATGGTGTAATGGTTAGCACTCTGGACTTTGAGTCCAGTGATCCGAGTTCAAATCTCGGTGGAACCTAATGTTTGACGCATGTGAACCTAGCATTTCGTGACTGCCCTCTGTTATATGAAAGTGGAAAAAGGTATAATAGGCCAAACCACAGGGATGTAACCACGTTGAGGAACCGAACTGATGTCAGAGAGTAGAGTCCTTAATTCTGTGAATACTAAACAAACCTGTCTTTCTGGCCATCGACGTCTGCATTTCTGCAATTTTGATCACTTGCCTGCATACAGCGTTCGAGCCGAAATAGCTCAGTTGGGAGAGCGTTAGACTGAAGATCTAAAGGTCCCTGGTTCGATCCCGGGTTTCGGCAAGCGGAGCTTCGGATCCTCCAAAGCGTCCTTGTGAAGGAGGTTTTTTCCATGTTGTCAGACATCATGCCTACTTGCATCACAAGTTCCTGGCTCACTGTTAGTGTCAACAAGAATGAAATTGACCAAAGTGGAAGCAGCTCACTCATATATAGCTGTAAATCTTTACAATAACACTCCTGTCAGTTTTCGCTCCTCAGTCGTACTCTCAGTGGCTGACGCTTGCAGAGGTTCCATGGTGTAACGGTTAGCACTCTGGACTCTGAATCCAGCGATCCGAGTTCAAATCTCGGTGGGACCTGCTGCTCGGTTTCCTTTGCTAGAGTCTCGGAGCAGCTGCCTTAACCGCGTGACGGAGCAATCCTGTTAACACCCGCTGATCTGGGCCGAATTGTAATTCTGTTAAAACGTTTCCACCCACATGCAAGGGAACCTTCTCTACAGAGTGTGAAGTGCTGGAATCTTGCGCTAAAATGCAAACTTGTGCTTCATTTCATACAATTCCCACTTTGTGATATTTGGTTCCTCTCAAGACGTTTTACTCCTCGTGAACGGAGTAATTAAATCTTACCCATTGTTGCCGCAGCTTGCAAATTAAGAATTAGGAATTGTGATGCGAACGCTCCCAAAGGGTCAGAGGTTCCATGGTGTAATGGTTAGCACTCTGGACTCTGAATCCAGCGATCCGAGTTCAAATCTCGGTGGGACCTACTCTTAGTGTTTCCTTCTGCCAATCTTTCAAGGTATGTTTTTGGGACGCCAAACATCAACTGAGTGAACAGCGATTGCCCGCTTGGTATCAGAGATTCGCTATGTATTGCAAGCGTGGCTAAACTAACAAGAAAGAGCCCTTGCGGCACAACGTAGACCGCATCGTTCACAAGCAAGGAAGCAAACTGAAGTTTGGTGTCATGTAGGGCGCGCTTTCTAAGAAACTTGTACAATCAAAAGAATTTTGAAGGTAGCATTTGCTAATTGTGGTGGTGAAACTTGGCAATGTCTCCTGTGAAGCCATTTTTGTTGTTCCAACAAATCTACTTTAGGCGTCCAATGTAGGTCCGAACTTCTCCGACCGTGACCGTGACCGCCGCGTGTTTCTTTTATGCCGAAATAGCTCAGTTGGGAGAGCGTTAGACTGAAGATCTAAAGGTCCCTGGTTCGATCCCGGGTTTCGGCAGACTCAGAGACCTGACTTTGCATTAGGTTTTTAACGGCTGACAATTCAATGTCTCGCATTGTTTTTTGGAATGGTTACCTTGAGCTACTGCAATGCCCTTCATTCTGAGTGTCTTCCAGTGAAAATCTATACAATCATCAATTAGACAGAGTTCTGCTCTCTCGAGTTCACTCGGGTCCCGCTCCTCTCAAGATTCCCCCCTCGTGCTCTGACAGAGATCATCCCTGTCACGGACACCTGGAGTGACCGTCTTGGGGCTTTGGTTGGGAAAGCGAAAAAGCTTCTCAGCGGTTCCATGGTGTAATGGTTAGCACTCTGGACTTTGAATCCAGTGATCCGAGTTAAAATCTCGGTGGAACCTAGTGTTTGATGCATGTGAACCTAGCCTTTCGTGACTGCCCTCTGTTATATGAAAATGGAAAAAGGTGTAATAGGCCAAACCACAGGGATGTAACCACGTTGAGGAACCGAACTGATGTCAGAGAGTAGAGTCCTTAATTCTGTGAATACTAAACAAACCTGTCTTTCTGGCCATCGACGTCTGCATTTCTGCAATTTTGATCACTTGCCTGCGTACGGCGTTCGAGCCGAAATAGCTCAGTTGGGAGAGCGTTAGACTGAAGATCTAAAGGTCCCTGGTTCGATCCCGGGTTTCGGCAAGCGGAGCTTCGGATCCTCCAAAGCGTCCTTGTGAAGGAGGTTTTTTCCATGTTGTCAGACATCATGCCTACTTGCATCACAAGTTCCTGGCTCACTGTTAGTGTCAACAAGAATGAAATTGACCAAAGTGGAAGCAGCTCACTCATATATAGCTGTAAATCTTTACAATAACACTCCTGTCAGTTTTCGCTCCTCAGTCGTACTCTCAGTGGCTGACGCTTGCAGAGGTTCCTTGGTGTAACGGTTAGCACTCTGGACTCTGAATCCAGCGATCCGAGTTCAAATCTCAGTGGGACCTGCTGCTCGGTTTCCTTTGCTAGAGTCTCGGAGCAGCTGCCTTAACCGCGTGACGGAGCAATCCTGTTAACACCCGCTGATCTGGGCCGAATTGTAATTCTGTTAAAACGTTTCCACCCACATGCAAGGGAACCTTCTCTACAGAGTGTGAAGTGCTGGAATCTTGCGCTAAAATGCAAACTTGTGCTTCATTTCATACAATTCCCACTTTGTGATATTTGGTTCCTCTCAAGACGTTTTACTCCTCGTGAACGGAGTAATTAAATCTTACCCATTGTTGCCGCAGCTTGCAAATTAAGAATTAGGAATTGTGATGCGAACGCTCCCGAAGGGTCAGAGGTTCCATGGTGTAATGGTTGGCACTCTGGACTCTGAATCCAGCGATCCGAGTTCAAATCTCGGTGGGACCTACTCTTAGTGTTTCCTTCTGCCAATCTTTCAAGGTATGTTTTTGGGACGCCAAACATCAACTGAGTGAACAGCGATTGCCCGCTTGGTATCAGAGATTCGCTATGTATTGCAAGCGTGGCTAAACTAACAAGAAAGAGCCCTCGCGGCACAACGTAGACCGCATCGTTCACAAGCAAGGAAGCAAACTGAAGTTTGGTGTCATGTAGGGCGCGCTTTCTAAGAAACTTGTACAATCAAAAGAATTTTGAAGGTAGCATTTGCTAATTGTGGTGGTGAAACTTGGCAATGTCTCCTGTGAAGCCATTTTTGTTGTTCCAACAAATCTACTTTAGGCGTCCAATGTAGGTCCGAACTTCTCCGACCGTGACCGTGACCGCCGCGTGTTTCTTTTATGCCGAAATAGCTCAGTTGGGAGAGCGTTAGACTGAAGATCTAAAGGTCCCTGGTTCGATCCCGGGTTTCGGCAAGCGGAGCTTCGGATCCTCCAAAGCGTCCTTGTGAAGGAGGTTTTTTCCATGTTGTCAGACATCATGCCTACTTGCATCACAAGTTCCTGGCTCACTGTTAGTGTCAACAAGAATGAAATTGACCAAAGTGGAAGCAGCTCACTCATATATAGCTGTAAATCTTTACAATAACACTCCTGTCAGTTTTCGCTCCTCAGTCGTACTCTCAGTGGCTGACGCTTGCAGAGGTTCCTTGGTGTAACGGTTAGCACTCTGGACTCTGAATCCAGCGATCCGAGTTCAAATCTCGGTGGGACCTGCTGCTCGGTTTCCTTTGCTAGAGTCTCGGAGCAGCTGCCTTAACCGCGTGACGGAGCAATCCTGTTAACACCCGCTGATCTGGGCCGAATTGTAATTCTGTTAAAACGTTTCCACCCACATGCAAGGGAACCTTCTCTACAGAGTGTGAAGTGCTGGAATCTTGCGCTAAAATGCAAACTTGTGCTTCATTTCATACAATTCCCACTTTGTGATATTTGGTTCCTCTCAAGACGTTTTACTCCTCGTGAACGGAGTAATTAAATCTTACCCATTGTTGCCGCAGCTTGCAAATTAAGAATTAGGAATTGTGATGCGAACGCTCCCGAAGGGTCAGAGGTTCCATGGTGTAATGGTTAGCACTCTGGACTCTGAATCCAGCGATCCGAGTTCAAATCTCGGTGGGACCTACTCTTAGTGTTTCCTTCTGCCAATCTTTCAAGGTATGTTTTTGGGACGCCAAACATCAACTGAGTGAACAGCGATTGCCCGCTTGGTATCAGAGATTCGCTATGTATTGCAAGCGTGGCTAAACTAACAAGAAAGAGCCCTCGCGGCACAACGTAGACCGCATCGTTCACAAGCAAGGAAGCAAACTGAAGTTTGGTGTCATGTAGGGCGCGCTTTCTAAGAAACTTGTACAATCAAAAGAATTTTGAAGGTAGCATTTGCTAATTGTGGTGGTGAAACTTGGCAATGTCTCCTGTGAAGCCATTTTTGTTGTTCCAACAAATCTACTTTAGGCGTCCAATGTAGGTCCGAACTTCTCCGACCGTGACCGCCGCGTGTTTCTTTTATGCCGAAATAGCTCAGTTGGGAGAGCGTTAGACTGAAGATCTAAAGGTCCCTGGTTCGATCCCGGGTTTCGGCAGACTCAGAGACCTGACTTTGCATTAGGTTTTTAACGGCTGACAATTCAATGTCTCGCATTGTTTTTTGGAATGGTTACCTTGAGCTACTGCAATGCCCTTCATTCTGAGTGTCTTCCAGTGAAAATCTATACAATCATCAATTAGACAGAGTTCTGCTCTCTCGAGTTCACTCGGGTCCCGCTCCTCTCAAGATTCCCCCCTCGTGCTCTGACAGAGATCATCCCTGTCACGGACACCTGGAGTGACCGTCTTGGGGCTTTGGTTGGGAAAGCGAAAAAGCTTCTCAGCGGTTCCATGGTGTAATGGTTAGCACTCTGGACTTTGAATCCAGTGATCCGAGTTCAAATCTCGGTGGAACCTAGTGTTTGATGCATGTGAACCTAGCCTTTCGTGACTGCCCTCTGTTATATGAAAATGGAAAAAGGTATAATAGGCCAAACCACAGGGATGTAACCACGTTGAGGAACCGAACTGATGTCAGAGAGTAGAGTCCTTAATTCTGTGAATACTAAACAAACCTGTCTTTCTGGCCATCGACGTCTGCATTTCTGCAATTTTGATCACTTGCCTGCGTACGGAGTTTGAGCCGAAATAGCTCAGTTGGGAGAGCGTTAGACTGAAGATTTAAAGGTCCCTGGTTCGATCCCGGGTTTCGGCAAGCGGAGCTTCGGATCCTCCAAAGCGTCCTTGTGAAGGAGGTTTTTTCCATGTTGTCAGACATCATGCCTACTTGCATCACAAGTTCCTGGCTCACTGTTAGTGTCAACAAGAATGAAATTGACCAAAGTGGAAGCAGCTCACTCATATATAGCTGTAAATCTTTACAATAACACTCCTGTCAGTTTTCGCTCCTCAGTCGTACTCTCAGTGGCTGACGCTTGCAGAGGTTCCTTGGTGTAACGGTTAGCACTCTGCACTCTGAATCCAGCGATCCCAGTTTAAATCTCGGTGGGACCTGCTGCTCGGTTTCCTTTGCTAGAGTCTCGGAGCAGCTGCCTTAACCGCGTGACGGAGCAATCCTGTTAACACCCGCTGATCTGGGCCGAATTGTAATTCTGTTAAAACGTTTCCACCCACATGCAAGGGAACCTTCTCTACAGAGTGTGAAGTGCTGGAATCTTGCGCTAAAATGCAAACTTGTGCTTCATTTCATACAATTCCCACTTTGTGATATTTGGTTCCTCTCAAGACGTTTTACTCCTCGTGAACGGAGTAATTAAATCTTACCCATTGTTGCCGCAGCTTGCAAATTGAGAATTAGGAATTGTGATGCGAACGCTCCCGAAGGGTCAGAGGTTCCATGGTGTAATGGTTAGCACTCTGGACTCTGAATCCAGCGATCCGAGGTCAAATCTCGGTGGGACCTACTCTTAGTGTTTCCTTCTGCCAATCTTTCAAGGTATGTTTTTGGGACGCCAAACATCAACTGAGTGAACAGCGATTGCCCGCTTGGTATCAGAGATTCGCTATGTATTGCAAGCGTGGCTAAACTAACAAGAAAGAGCCCTCGCGGCACAACGTAGACCGCATCGTTCACAAGCAAGGAAGCAAACTGAAGTTTGGTGTCATGTAGGGCGCGCTTTCTAAGAAACTTGTACAATCAAAAGAATTTTGAAGGTAGCATTTGCTAATTGTGGTGGTGAAACTTGGCAATGTCTCCTGTGAAGCCATTTTTGTTGTTCCAACAAATCTACTTTAGGCGTCCAATGTAGGTCCGAACTTCTCCGACCGTGACCGTGACCGCCGCGTGTTTCTTTTATGCCGAAATAGCTCAGTTGGGAGAGCGTTAGACTGAAGATCTAAAGATCCCGGGTTTCGGCAGACTCAGAGACCTGATTTTGCATTAGGTTTTTAACGGCTGACAATTCAATGTCTCGCATTGTTTTTTGGAATGGTTACCTTGAGCTACTGCAATGCCCTTCATTCTGAGTGTCTTCCAGTGAAAATCTATACAATCATCAATTAGACAGAGTTCTGCTCTCTCAAGTTCACTCGGGTCCCGCTCCTCTCAAGATTCCCCCCTCGTGCTCTGACAGAGATCATCCCTGTCACGGACACCTGGAGTGACCGTCTTGGGGCTTTGGTTGGGAAAGCGAAAAAGCTTCTCAGCGGTTCCATGGTGTAATGGTTAGCACTCTGGACTTTGAATCCAGTGATCCGAGTTCAAATCTCGGTGGAACCTAGTGTTTGATGCATGTGAACCTAGCCTTTCGTGACTGCCCTCTGTTATATGAAAATGGAAAAAGGTATAATAGGCCAAACCACAGGGATGTAACCACGTTGAGGAACCGAACTGATGTCAGAGGGTAGAGTCCTTAATTCTGTGAATACTAAACAAACCTGTCTTTCTGGCCATCGACGTCTGCATTTCTGCAATTTTGATCACTTGCCTGCGTACGGCGTTCGAGCCGAAATAGCTCAGTTGGGAGAGCGTTAGACTGAAGATCTAAAGGTCCCTGGTTCGATCCCGGGTTTCGGCAAGCGGAGCTTCGCATCCTCCAAAGCGTCCTTGTGAAGGAGGTTTTTTCCATGTTGTCAGACATCATGCCTACTTGCATCACAAGTTCCTGTGTGCAAGCGTGGCTAAACTAACAAGAAAGAGCCCTCGCGGCACAACGTAGACCGCATCGTTCACAAGCAAGGAAGCAAACTGAAGTTTGGTGTCATGTAGGGCGCGCTTTCTAAGAAACTTGTACAATCAAAAGAATTTTGAAGGTAGCATTTGCTAATTGTGGTGGTGAAACTTGGCAATGTCTCCTGTGAAGCCATTTTTGTTGTTCCAACAAATCTACTTTAGGCGTCCAATGTAGGTCCGAACTTCTCCGACCGTGACCGTGACCGCCGCGTGTTTCTTTTATGCCGAAATAGCTCAGTTGGGAGAGCGTTAGACTGAAGATCTAAAGATCCCGGGTTTCGGCAGACTCAGAGACCTGATTTTGCATTAGGTTTTTAACGGCTGACAATTCAATGTCTCGCATTGTTTTTTGGAATGGTTACCTTGAGCTACTGCAATGCCCTTCATTCTGAGTGTCTTCCAGTGAAAATCTATACAATCATCAATTAGACAGAGTTCTGCTCTCTCGAGTTCACTCGGGTCCCGCTCCTCTCAAGATTCCCCCCTCGTGCTCTGACAGAGATCATCCCTGTCACGGACACCTGGAGTGACCGTCTTGGGGCTTTGGTTGGGAAAGCGAAAAAGCTTCTCAGCGGTTCCATGGTGTAATGGTTAGCACTCTGGACTTTGAATCCAGTGATCCGAGTTCAAATCTCGGTGGAACCTAGTGTTTGATGCATGTGAACCTAGCCTTTCGTGACTGCCCTCTGTTATATGAAAATGGAAAAAGGTATAATAGGCCAAACCACAGGGATGTAACCACGTTGAGGAACCGAACTGATGTCAGAGGGTAGAGTCCTTAATTCTGTGAATACTAAACAAACCTGTCTTTCTGGCCATCGACGTCTGCATTTCTGCAATTTTGATCACTTGCCTGCGTACGGCGTTCGAGCCGAAATAGCTCAGTTGGGAGAGCGTTAGACTGAAGATCTAAAGGTCCCTGGTTCGATCCCGGGTTTCGGCAAGCGGAGCTTCGCATCCTCCAAAGCGTCCTTGTGAAGGAGGTTTTTTCCATGTTGTCAGACATCATGCCTACTTGCATCACAAGTTCCTGTGTGCAAGCGTGGCTAAACTAACAAGAAAGAGCCCTCGCGGCACAACGTAGACCGCATCGTTCACAAGCAAGGAAGCAAACTGAAGTTTGGTGTCATGTAGGGCGCGCTTTCTAAGAAACTTGTACAATCAAAAGAATTTTGAAGGTAGCATTTGCTAATTGTGGTGGTGAAACTTGGCAATGTCTCCTGTGAAGCCATTTTTGTTGTTCCAACAAATCTACTTTAGGCGTCCAATGTAGGTCCGAACTTCTCCGACCGTGACCGTGACCGCCGCGTGTTTCTTTTATGCCGAAATAGCTCAGTTGGGAGAGCGTTAGACTGAAGATCTAAAGATCCCGGGTTTCGGCAGACTCAGAGACCTGATTTTGCATTAGGTTTTTAACGGCTGACAATTCAATGTCTCGCATTGTTTTTTGGAATGGTTACCTTGAGCTACTGCAATGCCCTTCATTCTGAGTGTCTTCCAGTGAAAATCTATACAATCATCAATTAGACAGAGTTCTGCTCTCTCGAGTTCACTCGGGTCCCGCTCCTCTCAAGATTCCCCCCTCGTGCTCTGACAGAGATCATCCCTGTCACGGACACCTGGAGTGACCGTCTTGGGGCTTTGGTTGGGAAAGCGAAAAAGCTTCTCAGCGGTTCCATGGTGTAATGGTTAGCACTCTGGACTTTGAATCCAGTGATCCGAGTTCAAATCTCGGTGGAACCTAGTGTTTGATGCATGTGAACCTAGCCTTTCGTGACTGCCCTCTGTTATATGAAAATGGAAAAAGGTATAATAGGCCAAACCACAGGGATGTAACCACGTTGAGGAACCGAACTGATGTCAGAGGGTAGAGTCCTTAATTCTGTGAATACTAAACAAACCTGTCTTTCTGGCCATCGACGTCTGCATTTCTGCAATTTTGATCACTTGCCTGCGTACGGCGTTCGAGCCGAAATAGCTCAGTTGGGAGAGCGTTAGACTGAAGATCTAAAGGTCCCTGGTTCGATCCCGGGTTTCGGCAAGCGGAGCTTCGGATCCTCCAACGCGTCCTTGTGAAGGAGGTTTTTTCCATGTTGTCAGACATCATGCCTACTTGCATCACAAGTTCCTGTGTGCAAGCGTGGCTAAACTAACAAGAAAGAGCCCTCGCGGCACAACGTAGACCGCATCGTTCACAAGCAAGGAAGCAAACTGAAGTTTGGTGTCATGTAGGGCGCGCTTTCTAAGAAACTTGTACAATCAAAAGAATTTTGAAGGTAGCATTTGCTAATTGTGGTGGTGAAACTTGGCAATGTCTCCTGTGAAGCCATTTTTGTTGTTCCAACAAATCTACTTTAGGCGTCCAATGTAGGTCCGAACTTCTCCGACCGTGACCGTGACCGCCGCGTGTTTCTTTTATGCCGAAATAGCTCAGTTGGGAGAGCGTTAGACTGAAGATCTAAAGATCCCGGGTTTCGGCAGACTCAGAGACCTGATTTTGCATTAGGTTTTTAACGGCTGACAATTCAATGTCTCGCATTGTTTTTTGGAATGGTTACCTTGAGCTACTGCAATGCCCTTCATTCTGAGTGTCTTCCAGTGAAAATCTATACAATCATCAATTAGACAGAGTTCTGCTCTCTCGAGTTCACTCGGGTCCCGCTCCTCTCAAGATTCCCCCCTCGTGCTCTGACAGAGATCATCCCTGTCACGGACACCTGGAGTGACCGTCTTGGGGCTTTGGTTGGGAAAGCGAAAAAGCTTCTCAGCGGTTCCATGGTGTAATGGTTAGCACTCTGGACTTTGAATCCAGTGATCCGAGTTCAAATCTCGGTGGAACCTAGTGTTTGATGCATGTGAACCTAGCCTTTCGTGACTGCCCTCTGTTATATGAAAATGGAAAAAGGTATAATAGGCCAAACCACAGGGATGTAACCACGTTGAGGAACCGAACTGATGTCAGAGGGTAGAGTCCTTAATTCTGTGAATACTAAACAAACCTGTCTTTCTGGCCATCGACGTCTGCATTTCTGCAATTTTGATCACTTGCCTGCGTACGGCGTTCGAGCCGAAATAGCTCAGTTGGGAGAGCGTTAGACTGAAGATCTAAAGGTCCCTGGTTCGATCCCGGGTTTCGGCAAGCGGAGCTTCGCATCCTCCAAAGCGTCCTTGTGAAGGAGGTTTTTTCCATGTTGTCAGACATCATGCCTACTTGCATCACAAGTTCCTGTGTGCAAGCGTGGCTAAACTAACAAGAAAGAGCCCTCGCGGCACAACGTAGACCGCATCGTTCACAAGCAAGGAAGCAAACTGAAGTTTGGTGTCATGTAGGGCGCGCTTTCTAAGAAACTTGTACAATCAAAAGAATTTTGAAGGTAGCATTTGCTAATTGTGGTGGTGAAACTTGGCAATGTCTCCTGTGAAGCCATTTTTGTTGTTCCAACAAATCTACTTTAGGCGTCCAATGTAGGTCCGAACTTCTCCGACCGTGACCGTGACCGCCGCGTGTTTCTTTTATGCCGAAATAGCTCAGTTGGGAGAGCGTTAGACTGAAGATCTAAAGATCCCGGGTTTCGGCAGACTCAGAGACCTGATTTTGCATTAGGTTTTTAACGGCTGACAATTCAATGTCTCGCATTGTTTTTTGGAATGGTTACCTTGAGCTACTGCAATGCCCTTCATTCTGAGTGTCTTCCAGTGAAAATCTATACAATCATCAATTAGACAGAGTTCTGCTCTCTCGAGTTCACTCGGGTCCCGCTCCTCTCAAGATTCCCCCCTCGTGCTCTGACAGAGATCATCCCTGTCACGGACACCTGGAGTGACCGTCTTGGGGCTTTGGTTGGGAAAGCGAAAAAGCTTCTCAGCGGTTCCATGGTGTAATGGTTAGCACTCTGGACTTTGAATCCAGTGATCCGAGTTCAAATCTCGGTGGAACCTAGTGTTTGATGCATGTGAACCTAGCCTTTCGTGACTGCCCTCTGTTATATGAAAATGGAAAAAGGTATAATAGGCCAAACCACAGGGATGTAACCACGTTGAGGAACCGAACTGATGTCAGAGGGTAGAGTCCTTAATTCTGTGAATACTAAACAAACCTGTCTTTCTGGCCATCGACGTCTGCATTTCTGCAATTTTGATCACTTGCCTGCGTATGGCGTTCGAGCCGAAATAGCTCAGTTGGGAGAGCGTTAGACTGAAGATCTAAAGGTCCCTGGTTCGATCCTGGGTTTCGGCAAGCGGAGCTTCGGATCCTCCAAAGCGTCCTTGTGAAGGAGGTTTTTTCCATGTTGTCAGACATCATGCCTACTTGCATCACAAGTTCCTGTGTGCAAGCGTGGCTAAACTAACAAGAAAGAGCCCTCGCGGCACAACGTAGACCGCATCGTTCACAAGCAAGGAAGCAAACTGAAGTTTGGTGTCATGTAGGGCGCGCTTTCTAAGAAACTTGTACAATCAAAAGAATTTTGAAGGTAGCATTTGCTAATTGTGGTGGTGAAACTTGGCAATGTCTCCTGTGAAGCCATTTTTGTTGTTCCAACAAATCTACTTTAGGCGTCCAATGTAGGTCCGAACTTCTCCGACCGTGACCGTGACCGCCGCGTGTTTCTTTTATGCCGAAATAGCTCAGTTGGGAGAGCGTTAGACTGAAGATCTAAAGATCCCGGGTTTCGGCAGACTCAGAGACCTGATTTTGCATTAGGTTTTTAACGGCTGACAATTCAATGTCTCGCATTGTTTTTTGGAATGGTTACCTTGAGCTACTGCAATGCCCTTCATTCTGAGTGTCTTCCAGTGAAAATCTATACAATCATCAATTAGACAGAGTTCTGCTCTCTCGAGTTCACTCGGGTCCCGCTCCTCTCAAGATTCCCCCCTCGTGCTCTGACAGAGATCATCCCTGTCACGGACACCTGGAGTGACCGTCTTGGGGCTTTGGTTGGGAAAGCGAAAAAGCTTCTCAGCGGTTCCATGGTGTAATGGTTGGCACTCTGGACTTTGAATCCAGTGATCCGAGTTCAAATCTCGGTGGAACCTAGTGTTTGATGCATGTGAACCTAGCCTTTCGTGACTGCCCTCTGTTATATGAAAATGGAAAAAGGTATAATAGGCCAAACCACAGGGATGTAACCACGTTGAGGAACCGAACTGATGTCAGAGAGTAGAGTCCTTAATTCTGTGAATACTAAACAAACCTGTCTTTCTGGCCATCGACGTCTGCATTTCTGCAATTTTGATCACTTGCCTGCGTACTGCGTTCGAGCCGAAATAGCTCAGTTGGGAGAGCGTTAGACTGAAGATCTAAAGATCCCGGGTTTCGGCAGACTCAGAGACCTGATTTTGCATTAGGTTTTTAACGGCTGACAATTCAATGTCTCGCATTGTTTTTTGGAATGGTTACCTTGAGCTACTGCAATGCCCTTCATTCTGAGTGTCTTCCAGTGAAAATCTATACAATCATCAATTAGACAGAGTTCTGCTCTCTCGAGTTCACTCGGGTCCCGCTCCTCTCAAGATTCCCCCCTCGTGCTCTGACAGAGATCATCCCTGTCACGGACACCTGGAGTGACCGTCTTGGGGCTTTGGTTGGGAAAGCGAAAAAGCTTCTCAGCGGTTCCATGGTGTAATGGTTAGCACTCTGGACTTTGAATCCAGTGATCCGAGTTCAAATCTCGGTGGAACCTAGTGTTTGATGCATGTGAACCTAGCCTTTCGTGACTGCCCTCTGTTATATGAAAATGGAAAAAGGTATAATAGGCCAAACCACAGGGATGTAACCACGTTGAGGAACCGAACTGATGTCAGAGGGTAGAGTCCTTAATTCTGTGAATACTAAACAAACCTGTCTTTCTGGCCATCGACGTCTGCATTTCTGCAATTTTGATCACTTGCCTGCGTACGGCGTTCGAGCCGAAATAGCTCAGTTGGGAGAGCGTTAGACTGAAGATCTAAAGGTCCCTGGTTCGATCCCGGGTTTCGGCAAGCGGAGCTTCGCATCCTCCAAAGCGTCCTTGTGAAGGAGGTTTTTTCCATGTTGTCAGACATCATGCCTACTTGCATCACAAGTTCCTGTGTGCAAGCGTGGCTAAACTAACAAGAAAGAGCCCTCGCGGCACAACGTAGACCGCATCGTTCACAAGCAAGGAAGCAAACTGAAGTTTGGTGTCATGTAGGGCGCGCTTTCTAAGAAACTTGTACAATCAAAAGAATTTTGAAGGTAGCATTTGCTAATTGTGGTGGTGAAACTTGGCAATGTCTCCTGTGAAGCCATTTTTGTTGTTCCAACAAATCTACTTTAGGCGTCCAATGTAGGTCCGAACTTCTCCGACCGTGACTGTGACCGCCGCGTGTTTCTTTTATGCCGAAATAGCTCAGTTGGGAGAGCGTTAGACTGAAGATCTAAAGATCCCGGGTTTCGGCAGACTCAGAGACCTGATTTTGCATTAGGTTTTTAACGGCTGACAATTCAATGTCTCGCATTGTTTTTTGGAATGGTTACCTTGAGCTACTGCAATGCCCTTCATTCTGAGTGTCTTCCAGTGAAAATCTATACAATCATCAATTAGACAGAGTTCTGCTCTCTCGAGTTCACTCGGGTCCCGCTCCTCTCAAGATTCCCCCCTCGTGCTCTGACAGAGATCATCCCTGTCACGGACACCTGGAGTGACCGTCTTGGGGCTTTGGTTGGGAAAGCGAAAAAGCTTCTCAGCGGTTCCATGGTGTAATGGTTAGCACTCTGGACTTTGAATCCAGTGATCCGAGTTCAAATCTCGGTGGAACCTAGTGTTTGATGCATGTGAACCTAGCCTTTCGTGACTGCCCTCTGTTATATGAAAATGGAAAAAGGTATAATAGGCCAAACCACAGGGATGTAACCACGTTGAGGAACCGAACTGATGTCAGAGGGTAGAGTCCTTAATTCTGTGAATACTAAACAAACCTGTCTTTCTGGCCATCGACGTCTGCATTTCTGCAATTTTGATCACTTGCCTGCGTATGGCGTTCGAGCCGAAATAGCTCAGTTGGGAGAGCGTTAGACTGAAGATCTAAAGGTCCCTGGTTCGATCCTGGGTTTCGGCAAGCGGAGCTTCGGATCCTCCAAAGCGTCCTTGTGAAGGAGGTTTTTTCCATGTTGTCAGACATCATGCCTACTTGCATCACAAGTTCCTGTGTGCAAGCGTGGCTAAACTAACAAGAAAGAGCCCTCGCGGCACAACGTAGACCGCATCGTTCACAAGCAAGGAAGCAAACTGAAGTTTGGTGTCATGTAGGGCGCGCTTTCTAAGAAACTTGTACAATCAAAAGAATTTTGAAGGTAGCATTTGCTAATTGTGGTGGTGAAACTTGGCAATGTCTCCTGTGAAGCCATTTTTGTTGTTCCAACAAATCTACTTTAGGCGTCCAATGTAGGTCCGAACTTCTCCGACCGTGACCGTGACCGCCGCGTGTTTCTTTTATGCCGAAATAGCTCAGTTGGGAGAGCGTTAGACTGAAGATCTAAAGATCCCGGGTTTCGGCAGACTCAGAGACCTGATTTTGCATTAGGTTTTTAACGGCTGACAATTCAATGTCTCGCATTGTTTTTTGGAATGGTTACCTTGAGCTACTGCAATGCCCTTCATTCTGAGTGTCTTCCAGTGAAAATCTATACAATCATCAATTAGACAGAGTTCTGCTCTCTCGAGTTCACTCGGGTCCCGCTCCTCTCAAGATTCCCCCCTCGTGCTCTGACAGAGATCATCCCTGTCACGGACACCTGGAGTGACCGTCTTGGGGCTTTGGTTGGGAAAGCGAAAAAGCTTCTCAGCGGTTCCATGGTGTAATGGTTGGCACTCTGGACTTTGAATCCAGTGATCCGAGTTCAAATCTCGGTGGAACCTAGTGTTTGATGCATGTGAACCTAGCCTTTCGTGACTGCCCTCTGTTATATGAAAAAGGTATAATAGGCCAAACCACAGGGATGTAACCACGTTGAGGAACCGAACTGATGTCAGAGAGTAGAGTCCTTAATTCTGTGAATACTAAACAAACCTGTCTTTCTGGCCATCGACGTCTGCATTTCTGCAATTTTGATCACTTGCCTGCGTACGGCGTTCGAGCCGAAATAGCTCAGTTGGGAGAGCGTTAGACTGAAGATCTAAAGGTCCCTGGTTCGATCCCGGGTTTCGGCAAGCGGAGCTTCGGATCCTCCAAAGCGTCCTTGTGAAGGAGGTTTTTTCCATGTTGTCAGACATCATGCCTACTTGCATCACAAGTTCCTGGCTCACTGTTAGTGTCAACAAGAATGAAATTGACCAAAGTGGAAGCAGCTCACTCATATATAGCTGTAAATCTTTACAATAACACTCCTGTCAGTTTTCGCTCCTCAGTCGTACTCTCAGTGGCTGACGCTTGCAGAGGTTCCTTGGTGTAACGGTTAGCACTCTGGACTCTGAATCCAGCGATCCGAGTTCAAATCTCCGTGGGACCTGCTGTTTGGTTTCCTTTGCTAGAGTCTCGGAGCAGCTGCCTTAACCGCGTGATGGAGCAATCCTGTTAACACCCGCTGATCTGGGCCGAATTGTAATTCTGTTAAAACGTTTCCACCCACATGCAAGGGAACCTTCTCTACAGAGTGTGAAGTGCTGGAATCTTGCGCTAAAATGCAAACTTGTGCTTCATTTCATACAATTCCCACTTTGTGATATTTGGTTCCTCTCAAGACGTTTTACTCCTCGTGAACGGAGTAATTAAATCTTACCCATTGTTGCCGCAGCTTGCAAATTAAGAATTAGGAATTGTGATGCGAACGCTCCCGAAGGGTCAGAGGTTCCATGGTGTAATGGTTAGCACTCTGGACTCTGAATCCAGCGATCCGAGTTCAAATCTCGGTGGGA
Organism: Hoplias malabaricus; assembly: GCF_029633855.1. NCBI lineage: Eukaryota > Metazoa > Chordata > Actinopteri > Characiformes > Erythrinidae > Hoplias > Hoplias malabaricus. The sequence goes on along the minus strand of NC_089801.1, from coordinate 13,046,484 downwards.
CCTACTCTTAGTGTTTCCTTCTGCCAATCTTTCAAGGTATGTTTTTGGGACGCCAAACATCAACTGAGTGAACAGCGATTGCCCGCTTGGTATCAGAGATTCGCTATGTATTGCAAGCGTGGCTAAACTAACAAGAAAGAGCCCTCGCGGCACAACGTAGACCGCATCGTTCACAAGCAAGGAAGCAAACTGAAGTTTGGTGTCATGTAGGGCGCGCTTTCTAAGAAACTTGTACAATCAAAAGAATTTTGAAGGTAGCATTTGCTAATTGTGGTGGTGAAACTTGGCAATGTCTCCTGTGAAGCCATTTTTGTTGTTCCAACAAATCTACTTTAGGCGTCCAATGTAGGTCCGAACTTCTCCGACCGTGACTGTGACCGCCGCGTGTTTCTTTTATGCCGAAATAGCTCAGTTGGGAGAGCGTTAGACTGAAGATCTAAAGATCCCGGGTTTCGGCAGACTCAGAGACCTGATTTTGCATTAGGTTTTTAACGGCTGACAATTCAATGTCTCGCATTGTTTTTTGGAATGGTTACCTTGAGCTACTGCAATGCCCTTCATTCTGAGTGTCTTCCAGTGAAAATCTATACAATCATCAATTAGACAGAGTTCTGCTCTCTCGAGTTCACTCGGGTCCCGCTCCTCTCAAGATTCCCCCCTCGTGCTCTGACAGAGATCATCCCTGTCACGGACACCTGGAGTGACCGTCTTGGGGCTTTGGTTGGGAAAGCGAAAAAGCTTCTCAGCGGTTCCATGGTGTAATGGTTAGCACTCTGGACTTTGAATCCAGTGATCCGAGTTCAAATCTCGGTGGAACCTAGTGTTTGATGCATGTGAACCTAGCCTTTCGTGACTGCCCTCTGTTATATGAAAATGGAAAAAGGTATAATAGGCCAAACCACAGGGATGTAACCACGTTGAGGAACCGAACTGATGTCAGAGGGTAGAGTCCTTAATTCTGTGAATACTAAACAAACCTGTCTTTCTGGCCATCGACGTCTGCATTTCTGCAATTTTGATCACTTGCCTGCGTACGGCGTTCGAGCCGAAATAGCTCAGTTGGGAGAGCGTTAGACTGAAGATCTAAAGGTCCCTGGTTCGATCCCGGGTTTCGGCAAGCGGAGCTTCGGATCCTCCAAAGCGTCCTTGTGAAGGAGGTTTTTTCCATGTTGTCAGACATCATGCCTACTTGCATCACAAGTTCCTGTGTGCAAGCGTGGCTAAACTAACAAGAAAGAGCCCTCGCGGCACAACGTAGACCGCATCGTTCACAAGCAAGGAAGCAAACTGAAGTTTGGTGTCATGTAGGGCGCGCTTTCTAAGAAACTTGTACAATCAAAAGAATTTTGAAGGTAGCATTTGCTAATTGTGGTGGTGAAACTTGGCAATGTCTCCTGTGAAGCCATTTTTGTTGTTCCAACAAATCTACTTTAGGCGTCCAATGTAGGTCCGAACTTCTCCGACCGTGACTGTGACCGCCGCGTGTTTCTTTTATGCCGAAATAGCTCAGTTGGGAGAGCGTTAGACTGAAGATCTAAAGATCCCGGGTTTCGGCAGACTCAGAGACCTGATTTTGCATTAGGTTTTTAACGGCTGACAATTCAATGTCTCGCATTGTTTTTTGGAATGGTTACCTTGAGCTACTGCAATGCCCTTCATTCTGAGTGTCTTCCAGTGAAAATCTATACAATCATCAATTAGACAGAGTTCTGCTCTCTCGAGTTCACTCGGGTCCCGCTCCTCTCAAGATTCCCCCCTCGTGCTCTGACAGAGATCATCCCTGTCACGGACACCTGGAGTGACCGTCTTGGGGCTTTGGTTGGGAAAGCGAAAAAGCTTCTCAGCGGTTCCATGGTGTAATGGTTAGCACTCTGGACTTTGAATCCAGTGATCCGAGTTCAAATCTCGGTGGAACCTAGTGTTTGATGCATGTGAACCTAGCCTTTCGTGACTGCCCTCTGTTATATGAAAATGGAAAAAGGTATAATAGGCCAAACCACAGGGATGTAACCACGTTGAGGAACCGAACTGATGTCAGAGGGTAGAGTCCTTAATTCTGTGAATACTAAACAAACCTGTCTTTCTGGCCATCGACGTCTGCATTTCTGCAATTTTGATCACTTGCCTGCGTACGGCGTTCGAGCCGAAATAGCTCAGTTGGGAGAGCGTTAGACTGAAGATCTAAAGGTCCCTGGTTCGATCCCGGGTTTCGGCAAGCGGAGCTTCGGATCCTCCAAAGCGTCCTTGTGAAGGAGGTTTTTTCCATGTTGTCAGACATCATGCCTACTTGCATCACAAGTTCCTGTGTGCAAGCGTGGCTAAACTAACAAGAAAGAGCCCTCGCGGCACAACGTAGACCGCATCGTTCACAAGCAAGGAAGCAAACTGAAGTTTGGTGTCATGTAGGGCGCGCTTTCTAAGAAACTTGTACAATCAAAAGAATTTTGAAGGTAGCATTTGCTAATTGTGGTGGTGAAACTTGGCAATGTCTCCTGTGAAGCCATTTTTGTTGTTCCAACAAATCTACTTTAGGCGTCCAATGTAGGTCCGAACTTCTCCGACCGTGACCGTGACCGCCGCGTGTTTCTTTTATGCCGAAATAGCTCAGTTGGGAGAGCGTTAGACTGAAGATCTAAAGATCCCGGGTTTCGGCAGACTCAGAGACCTGATTTTGAATTAGGTTTTTAACGGCTGACAATTCAATGTCTCGCATTGTTTTTTGGAATGGTTACCTTGAGCTACTGCAATGCCCTTCATTCTGAGTGTCTTCCAGTGAAAATCTATACAATCATCAATTAGACAGAGTTCTGCTCTCTCGAGTTCACTCGGGTCCCGCTCCTCTCAAGATTCCCCCCTCGTGCTCTGACAGAGATCATCCCTGTCACGGACACCTGGAGTGACCGTCTTGGGGCTTTGGTTGGGAAAGCGAAAAAGCTTCTCAGCGGTTCCATGGTGTAATGGTTAGCACTCTGGACTTTGAATCCAGTGATCCGAGTTCAAATCTCGGTGGAACCTAGTGTTTGATGCATGTGAACCTAGCCTTTCGTGACTGCCCTCTGTTATATGAAAATGGAAAAAGGTATAATAGGCCAAACCACAGGGATGTAACCACGTTGAGGAACCGAACTGATGTCAGAGAGTAGAGTCCTTAATTCTGTGAATACTAAACAAACCTGTCTTTCTGGCCATCGACGTCTGCATTTCTGCAATTTTGATCACTTGCCTGCGTACTGCGTTCGAGCCGAAATAGCTCAGTTGGGAGAGCGTTAGACTGAAGATCTAAAGATCCCGGGTTTCGGCAGACTCAGAGACCTGATTTTGCATTAGGTTTTTAACGGCTGACAATTCAATGTCTCGCATTGTTTTTTGGAATGGTTACCTTGAGCTACTGCAATGCCCTTCATTCTGAGTGTCTTCCAGTGAAAATCTATACAATCATCAATTAGACAGAGTTCTGCTCTCTCGAGTTCACTCGGGTCCCGCTCCTCTCAAGATTCCCCCCTCGTGCTCTGACAGAGATCATCCCTGTCGCGGACACCTGGAGTGACCTTCTTGGGGCTTTGGTTGGGAAAGCGAAAAAGCTTCTCAGCGGTTCCATGGTGTAATGGTTAGCACTCTGGACTTTGAATCCAGTGATCCGAGTTCAAATCTCGGTGGAACCTAGTGTTTGATGCATGTGAACCTAGCCTTTCGTGACTGCCCTCTGTTATATGAAAATGGAAAAAGGTATAATAGGCCAAACCACAGGGATGTAACCACGATGAGGAACCGAACTGATGTCAGAGGGTAGAGTCCTTAATTCTGTGAATACTAAACAAACCTGTCTTTCTGGCCATCGACGTCTGCATTTCTGCAATTTTGATCACTTGCCTGCGTACGGCGTTCGAGCCGAAATAGCTCAGTTGGGAGAGCGTTAGACTGAAGATCTAAAGGTCCCTGGTTCGATCCCGGGTTTCGGCAAGCGGAGCTTCGGATCCTCCAAAGCGTCCTTGTGAAGGAGGTTTTTTCCATGTTGTCAGACATCATGCCTACTTGCATCACAAGTTCCTGGCTCACTGTTAGTGTCAACAAGAATGAAATTGACCAAAGTGGAAGCAGCTCACTCATATATAGCTGTAAATCTTTACAATAACACTCCTGTCAGTTTTCGCTCCTCAGTCGTACTCTCAGTGGCTGACGCTTGCAGAGGTTCCATGGTGTAACGGTTAGCACTCTGGACTCTGAATCCAGCGATCCGAGTTCAAATGTCGGTGGGACCTGCTGCTCGGTTTCCTTTGCTAGAGTCTCGGAGCAGCTGCCTTAACCGCGTGACGGAGCAATCCTGTTAACACCCGCTGATCTGGGCCGAATTGTAATTCTGTTAAAACGTTTCCACCCACATGCAAGGGAACCTTCTCTACAGAGTGTGAAGTGCTGGAATCTTGCGCTAAAATGCAAACTTGTGCTTCATTTCATACAATTCCCACTTTGTGATATTTGGTTCCTCTCAAGACGTTTTACTCCTCGTGAACGGAGTAATTAAATCTTACCCATTGTTGCCGCAGCTTGCAAATTAAGAATTAGGAATTGTGATGCGAACGCTCCCGAAGGGTCAGAGGTTCCATGGTGTAATGGTTAGCACTCTGGACTCTGAATCCAGCGATCCGAGTTCAAATCTCGGTGGGACCTACTCTTAGTGTTTCCTTCTGCCAATCTTTCAAGGTATGTTTTTGGGACGCCAAACATCAACTGAGTGAACAGCGATTGCCCGCTTGGTATCAGAGATTCGCTATGTATTGCAAGCGTGGCTAAACTAACAAGAAAGAGCCCTCGCGGCACAACGTAGACCGCATCGTTCACAAGCAAGGAAGCAAACTGAAGTTTGGTGTCATGTAGGGCGCGCTTTCTAAGAAACTTGTACAATCAAAAGAATTTTGAAGGTAGCATTTGCTAATTGTGGTGGTGAAACTTGGCAATGTCTCCTGTGAAGCCATTTTTGTTGTTCCAACAAATCTACTTTAGGCGTCCAATGTAGGTCCGAACTTCTCCGACCGTGACCGTGACCGCCGCGTGTTTCTTTTATGCCGAAATAGCTCAGTTGGGAGAGCGTTAGACTGAAGATCTAAAGGTCCCTGGTTCGATCCCGGGTTTCGGCAGACTCAGAGACCTGACTTTGCATTAGGTTTTTAACGGCTGACAATTCAATGTCTCGCATTGTTTTTTGGAATGGTTACCTTGAGCTACTGCAATGCCCTTCATTCTGAGTGTCTTCCAGTGAAAATCTATACAATCATCAATTAGACAGAGTTCTGCTCTCTCGAGTTCACTCGGGTCCCGCTCCTCTCAAGATTCCCCCCTCGTGCTCTGACAGAGATCATCCCTGTCACGGACACCTGGAGTGACCGTCTTGGGGCTTTGGTTGGGAAAGCGAAAAAGCTTCTCAGCGGTTCCATGGTGTAATGGTTAGCACTCTGGACTTTGAATCCAGTGATCCGAGTTCAAATCTCGGTGGAACCTAGTGTTTGATGCATGTGAACCTAGCCTTTCGTGACTGCCCTCTGTTATATGAAAATGGAAAAAGGTATAATAGGCCAAACCACAGGGATGTAACCACGTTGAGGAACCGAACTGATGTCAGAGGGTAGAGTCCTTAATTCTGTGAATACTAAACAAACCTGTCTTTCTGGCCATCGACGTCTGCATTTCTGCAATTTTGATCACTTGCCTGCGTACGGCGTTCGAGCCGAAATAGCTCAGTTGGGAGAGCGTTAGACTGAAGATCTAAAGGTCCCTGGTTCGATCCCGGGTTTCGGCAAGCGGAGCTTCGGATCCTCCAAAGCGTCCTTGTGAAGGAGGTTTTTTCCATGTTGTCAGACATCATGCCTACTTGCATCACAAGTTCCTGGCTCACTGTTAGTGTCAACAAGAATGAAATTGACCAAAGTGGAAGCAGCTCACTCATATATAGCTGTAAATCTTTACAATAACACTCCTGTCAGTTTGGTGTCATGTAGGGCGCGCTTTCTAAGAAACTTGTACAATCAAAAGAATTTTGAAGGTAGCATTTGCTAATTGTGGTGGTGAAACTTGGCAATGTCTCCTGTGAAGCCATTTTTGTTGTTCCAACAAATCTACTTTAGGCGTCCAATGTAGGTCCGAACTTCTCCGACCGTGACCGTGACCGCCGCGTGTTTCTTTTATGCCGAAATAGCTCAGTTGGGAGAGCGTTAGACTGAAGATCTAAAGGTCCCTGGTTCGATCCCGGGTTTCGGCAGACTCAGAGACCTGACTTTGCATTAGGTTTTTAACGGCTGACAATTCAATGTCTCGCATTGTTTTTTGGAATGGTTACCTTGAGCTACTGCAATGCCCTTCATTCTGAGTGTCTTCCAGTGAAAATCTATACAATCATCAATTAGACAGAGTTCTGCTCTCTCGAGTTCACTCGGGTCCCGCTCCTCTCAAGATTCCCCCCTCGTGCTCTGACAGAGATCATCCCTGTCACGGACACCTGGAGTGACCGTCTTGGGGCTTTGGTTGGGAAAGCGAAAAAGCTTCTCAGCGGTTCCATGGTGTAATGGTTAGCACTCTGGACTTTGAATCCAGTGATCCGAGTTCAAATCTCGGTGGAACCTAGTGTTTGATGCATGTGAACCAAGCCTTTCGTGACTGCCCTCTGTTATATGAAAATGGAAAAAGGTATAATAGGCCAAACCACAGGGATGTAACCACGTTGAGGAACCGAACTGATGTCAGAGGGTAGAGTCCTTAATTCTGTGAATACTAAACAAACCTGTCTTTCTGGCCATCGACGTCTGCATTTCTGCAATTTTGATCACTTGCCTGCGTACGGCGTTCGAGCCGAAATAGCTCAGTTGGGAGAGCGTTAGACTGAAGATCTAAAGGTCCCTGGTTCGATCCCGGGTTTCGGCAAGCGGAGCTTCGGATCCTCCAAAGCGTCCTTGTGAAGGAGGTTTTTTCCATGTTGTCAGACATCATGCCTACTTGCATCACAAGTTCCTGGCTCACTGTTAGTGTCAACAAGAATGAAATTGACCAAAGTGGAAGCAGCTCACTCATATATAGCTGTAAATCTTTACAATAACACTCCTGTCAGTTTGGTGTCATGTAGGGCGCGCTTTCTAAGAAACTTGTACAATCAAAAGAATTTTGAAGGTAGCATTTGCTAATTGTGGTGGTGAAACTTGGCAATGTCTCCTGTGAAGCCATTTTTGTTGTTCCAACAAATCTACTTTAGGCGTCCAATGTAGGTCCGAACTTCTCCGACCGTGACCGTGACCGCCGCGTGTTTCTTTTATGCCGAAATAGCTCAGTTGGGAGAGCCTTAGACTGAAGATCTAAAGGTCCCTGGTTCGATCCCGGGTTTCGGCAGACTCAGAGACCTGACTTTGCATTAGGTTTTTAACGGCTGACAATTCAATGTCTCGCATTGTTTTTTGGAATGGTTACCTTGAGCTACTGCAATGCCCTTCATTCTGAGTGTCTTCCAGTGAAAATCTATACAATCATCAATTAGACAGAGTTCTGCTCTCTCGAGTTCACTCGGGTCCCGCTCCTCTCAAGATTCCCCCCTCGTGCTCTGACAGAGATCATCCCTGTCACGGACACCTGGAGTGACCGTCTTGGGGCTTTGGTTGGGAAAGCGAAAAAGCTTCTCAGCGGTTCCATGGTGTAATGGTTAGCACTCTGGACTTTGAATCCAGTGATCCGAGTTCAAATCTCGGTGGAACCTAGTGTTTGATGCATGTGAACCTAGCCTTTCGTGACTGCCCTCTGTTATATGAAAAAGGTATAATAGGCCAAACCACAGGGATGTAACCACGTTGAGGAACCGAACTGATGTCAGAGAGTAGAGTCCTTAATTCTGTGAATACTAAACAAACCTGTTTTTCTGGCCATCGACGTCTGCATTTCTGCAATTTTGATCACTTGCCTGCACACAGCGTTCGAGCCGAAATAGCTCAGTTGGGAGAGCGTTAGACTGAAGATCTAAAGGTCCCTGGTTCGATCCTGGGTTTCGGCAAGCGGAGCTTCGGATCCTCCAAAGCGTCCTTGTGAAGGAGGTTTTTTCCATGTTGTCAGACATCATGCCTACTTGCATCACAAGTTCCTGGCTCACTGTTAGTGTCAACAAGAATGAAATTGACCAAAGTGGAAGCAGCTCACTCATATATAGCTGTAAATCTTTACAATAACACTCCTGTCAGTTTTCGCTCCTCAGTCGTACTCTCAGTGGCTGACGCTTGCAGAGGTTCCATGGTGTAACGGTTAGCACTCTGGACTCTGAATCCAGCGATCCGAGTTCAAATCTCGGTGTGACCTGCTGCTCGGTTTCCTTTGCTAGAGTCTCAGAGCAGCTGCCTTAATCACGTGACGGAGCAATCCTGTTAACACCCGCTGATCTGGGCCGAATTGTAATTCTGTTAAAACGTTTCCACCCACATGCAAGGGAACCTTCTCTACAGAGTGTGAAGTGCTGGAATCTTGCGCTAAAATGCAAACTTGTGCTTCATTTCATACAATTCCCACTTTGTGATATTTGGTTCCTCTCAAGACGTTTTACTCCTCGTGAACGGAGTAATTAAATCTTACCCATTGTTGCCGCAGCTTGCAAATTAAGAATTAGGAATTGTGATGCGAACGCTCCCGAAGGGTCAGAGGTTCCATGGTGTAATGGTTAGCACTCTGGACTCTGAATCCAGCGATCCGAGTTCAAATCTCGGTGGGACCTACTCTTAGTGTTTCCTTCTGCCAATCTTTCAAGGTATGTTTTTGGGACGCCAAACATCAACTGAGTGAACAGCGATTGCCCGCTTGGTATCAGAGATTCGCTATGTATTGCAAGCGTGGCTAAACTAACAAGAAAGAGCCCTCGCGGCACAACGTAGACCGCATCGTTCACAAGCAAGGAAGCAAACTGAAGTTTGGTGTCATGTAGGGCGCGCTTTCTAAGAAACTTGTACAATCAAAAGAATTTTGAAGGTAGCATTTGCTAATTGTGGTGGTGAAACTTGGCAATGTCTCCTGTGAAGCCATTTTTGTTGTTCCAACAAATCTACTTTAGGCGTCCAATGTAGGTCCGAACTTCTCCGACCGTGACCGTGACCGCCGCGTGTTTCTTTTATGCCGAAATAGCTCATTTGGGAGAGCGTTAGACTGAAGATCTAAAGGTCCCTGGTTCGATCCCGGGTTTCGGCAGACTCAGAGACCTGACTTTGCATTAGGTTTTTAACGGCTGGCAATTCAATGTCTCGCATTGTTTTTTGGAATGGTTACCTTGAGCTACTGCAATGCCCTTCATTCTGAGTGTCTTCCAGTGAAAATCTATACAATCATCAATTAGACAGAGTTCTGCTCTCTCGAGTTCACTCGGGTCCCGCTCCTCTCAAGATTCCCCCCTCGTGCTCTGACAGAGATCATCCCTGTCACGGACACCTGGAGTGACCGTCTTGGGGCTTTGGTTGGGAAAGCGAAAAAGCTTCTCAGCGGTTCCATGGTGTAATGGTTAGCACTCTGGACTTTGAATCCAGTGATCCGAGTTCAAATCTCGGTGGAACCTAGTGTTTGATGCATGTGAACCTAGCCTTTCGTGACTGCCCTCTGTTATATGAAAATGGAAAAAGGTATAATAGGCCAAACCACAGGGATGTAACCACGTTGAGGAACCGAACTGATGTCAGAGAGTAGAGTCCTTAATTCTGTGAATACTAAACAAACCTGTCTTTCTGGCCATCGACGTCTGCATTTCTGCAATTTTGATCACTTGCCTGCATGCGGCGTTCGAGCTGAAATAGCTCAGTTGGGAGAGCGTTAGACTGAAGGTCTAAGGGTCCCTGGTTCAATCCCGGGTTTCGGCAAGCGGAGCTTCGGATCCTCCAAAGCGTCCTTGTGAAGGAGGTTTTTTCCATGTTGTCAGACATCATGCCTACTTGCATCACAAGTTCCTGGCTCACTGTTAGTGTCAACAAGAATGAAATTGACCAAAGTGGAAGCAGCTCACTCATATATAGCTGTAAATCTTTACAATAACACTCCTGTCAGTTTTCGCTCCTCAGTTGTACTCTCAGTGGCTGACGCTTGCAGAGGTTCCTTGGTGTAACGGTTAGCACTCTGGACTCTGAATCCAGCGATCCGAGTTCAAATCTCGGTGGGACCTGCTGTTTGGTTTCCTTTGCTAGAGTCTCGGAGCAGCTGCCTTAACCGCGTGATGGAGCAATCCTGTTAACACCCGCTGATCTGGGCCGAATTGTAATTCTGTTAAAACGTTTCCACCCACATGCAAGGGAACCTTCTCTACAGAGTGTGAAGTGCTGGAATCTTGCGCTAAAATGCAAACTTGTGCTTCATTTCATACAATTCCCACTTTGTGATATTTGGTTCCTCTCAAGACGTTTTACTCTTCGTGAACGGAGTAATTAAATCTTACCCATTGTTGCCGCAGCTTGCAAACTAAGAATTAGGAATTGTGATGCGAACGCTCCCGAAGGGTCAGAGGTTCCATGGTGTAATGGTTAGCACTCTGGACTCTGAATCCAGCGATCCGAGTTCAAATCTCGGTGGGACCTACTCTTAGTGTTTCCTTCTGCCAATCTTTCAAGGTATGTTTTTGGGACGCCAAACATCAACTGAGTGAACAGCGATTGCCCGCTTGGTATCAGAGATTCGCTATGTATTGCAAGCGTGGCTAAACTAACAAGAAAGAGCCCTCGCGGCACAACGTAGACCGCATCGTTCACAAGCAAGGAAGCAAACTGAAGTTTGGTGTCATGTAGGGCGCGCTTTCTAAGAAACTTGTACAATCAAAAGAATTTTGAAGGTAGCATTTGCTAGTTGTGGTGGTGAAACTTGGCAATGTCTCCTGTGAAGCCATTTTTGTTGTTCCAACAAATCTACTTTAGGCGTCCAATGTAGGTCCGAACTTCTCCGACCGTGACCGTGACTGCCGCGTGTTTCTTTTATGCCGAAATAGCTCAGTTGGGAGAGCGTTAGACTGAAGATCTAAAGGTCCCTGGTTCGATCCTGGGTTTCGGCAGACTCAGAGACCTGACTTTGCATTAGGTTTTTAACGGCTGGCAATTCAATGTCTCGCATTGTTTTTTGGAATGGTTACCTTGAGCTACTGCAATGCCCTTCATTCTGAGTGTCTTCCAGTGAAAATCTATACAATCATCAATTAGACAGAGTTCTGCTCTCTCGAGTTCACTCGGGTCCCGCTCCTCTCAAGATTCCCCCCTCGTGCTCTGACAGAGATCATCCCTGTCACGGACACCTGGAGTGACCGTCTTGGGGCTTTGGTTGGGAAAGCGAAAAAGCTTCTCAGCGGTTCCATGGTGTAATGGTTAGCACTCTGGACTTTGAATCCAGTGATCCGAGTTCAAATCTCGGTGGAACCTAGTGTTTGATGCATGTGAACCTAGCCTTTCGTGACTGCCCTCTGTTATATGAAAATGGAAAAAGGTATAATAGGCCAAACCACAGGGATGTAACCACGTTGAGGAACCGAACTGATGTCAGAGAGTAGAGTCCTTAATTCTGTGAATACTAAACAAACCTGTCTTTCTGGCCATCGACGTCTGCATTTCTGCAATTTTGATCACTTGCCTGCATTATGCGTTCGAGCTGAAATAGCTCAGTTGGGAGAGCGTTAGACTGAAGATCTAAAGGTCCCTGGTTCAATCCCGGGTTTCGGCAAGCGGAGCTTCGGATCCTCCAAAGCGTCCTTGTGAAGGAGGTTTTTTCCATGTTGTCAGACATCATGCCTACTTGCATCACAAGTTCCTGGCTCACTGTTAGTGTCAACAAGAATGAAATTGACCAAAGTGGAAGCAGCTCACTCATATATAGCTGTAAATCTTTACAATAACACTCCTGTCAGTTTTCGCTCCTCAGTTGTACTCTCAGTGGCTGACGCTTGCAGAGGTTCCTTGGTGTAACGGTTAGCACTCTGGACTCTGAATCCAGCGATCCGAGTTCAAATCTCGGTGGGACCTGCTGTTTGGTTTCCTTTGCTAGAGTCTCGGAGCAGCTGCCTTAACCGCGTGATGGAGCAATCCTGTTAACACCCGCTGATCTGGGCCGAATTGTAATTCTGTTAAAACGTTTCCACCCACATGCAAGGGAACCTTCTCTACAGAGTGTGAAGTGCTGGAATCTTGCGCTAAAATGCAAACTTGTGCTTCATTTCATACAATTCCCACTTTGTGATATTTGGTTCCTCTCAAGACGTTTTACTCTTCGTGAACGGAGTAATTAAATCTTACCCATTGTTGCCGCAGCTTGCAAATTAAGAATTAGGAATTGTGATGCGAACGCTCCCGAAGGGTCAGAGGTTCCATGGTGTAATGGTTAGCACTCTGGACTCTGAATCCAGCGATCCGAGTTCAAATCTCGGTGGGACCTACTCTTAGTGTTTCCTTCTGCCAATCTTTCAAGGTATGTTTTTGGGACGCCAAACATCAACTGAGTGAACAGCGATTGCCCGCTTGGTATCAGAGATTCGCTATGTATTGCAAGCGTGGCTAAACTAACAAGAAAGAGCCCTCGCGGCACAACGTAGACCGCATCGTTCACAAGCAAGGAAGCAAACTGAAGTTTGGTGTCATGTAGGGCGCGCTTTCTAAGAAACTTGTACAATCAAAAGAATTTTGAAGGTAGCATTTGCTAGTTGTGGTGGTGAAACTTGGCAATGTCTCCTGTGAAGCCATTTTTGTTGTTCCAACAAATCTACTTTAGGCGTCCAATGTAGGTCCGAACTTCTCCGACCGTGACCGTGACTGCCGCGTGTTTCTTTTATGCCGAAATAGCTCAGTTGGGAGAGCGTTAGACTGAAGATCTAAAGGTCCCTGGTTCGATCCTGGGTTTCGGCAGACTCAGAGACCTGACTTTGCATTAGGTTTTTAACGGCTGACAATTCAATGTCTCGCATTGTTTTTTGGAATGGTTACCTTGAGCTACTGCAATGCCCTTCATTCTGAGTGTCTTCCAGTGAAAATCTATACAATCATCAATTAGACAGAGTTCTGCTCTCTCGAGTTCACTCGGGTCCCGCTCCTCTCAAGATTCCCCCCTCGTGCTCTGACAGAGATCATCCCTGTCACGGACACCTGGAGTGACCGTCTTGGGGCTTTGGTTGGGAAAGCGAAAAAGCTTCTCAGCGGTTCCATGGTGTAATGGTTAGCACTCTGGACTTTGAATCCAGTGATCCGAGTTCAAATCTCGGTGGAACCTAGTGTTTGATGCATGTGAACCTAGCCTTTCGTGACTGCCCTCTGTTATATGAAAATGGAAAAAGGTATAATAGGCCAAACCACAGGGATGTAACCACGTTGAGGAACCGAACTGATGTCAGAGAGTAGAGTCCTTAATTCTGTGAATACTAAACAAACCTGTCTTTCTGGCCATCGACGTCTGCATTTCTGCAATTTTGATCACTTGCCTGCGTATGGCGTTCGAGCCGAAATAGCTCAGTTGGGAGAGCGTTAGACTGAAGATCTAAAGGTCCCTGGTTCGATCCCGGGTTTCGGCAAGCGGAGCTTCGGATCCTCCAAAGCGTCCTTGTGAAGGAGGTTTTTTCCATGTTGTCAGACATCATGCCTATTTGCATCACAAGTTCCTGGCTCACTGTTAGTGTCAACAAGAATGAAATTGACCAAAGTGGAAGCAGCTCACTCATATATAGCTGTAAATCTTTACAATAACACTCCTGTCAGTTTTCGCTCCTCAGTCGTACTCTCAGTGGCTGACGCTTGCAGAGGTTCCATGGTGTAACGGTTAGCACTCTGGACTCTGAATCCAGCGATCCGAGTTCAAATCTCGGTGGGACCTGCTGCTCGGTTTCCTTTGCTAGAGTCTCGGAGCAGCTGCCTTAACCGCGTGACGGAGCAATCCTGTTAACACCCGCTGATCTGGGCCGAATTGTAATTCTGTTAAAACGTTTCCACCCACATGCAAGGGAACCTTCTCTACAGAGTGTGAAGTGCTGGAATCTTGCGCTAAAATGCAAACTTGTGCTTCATTTCATACAATTCCCACTTTGTGATATTTGGTTCCTCTCAAGACGTTTTACTCCTCGTGAACGGAGTAATTAAATCTTACCCATTGTTGCCGCAGCTTGCAAATTAAGAATTAGGAATTGTGATGCGAACGCTCCCGAAGGGTCAGAGGTTCCATGGTGTAATGGTTAGCACTCTGGACTCTGAATCCAGCGATCCGAGTTCAAATCTCGGTGGGACTTACTCTTAGTGTTTCCTTCTGCCAATCTTTCAAGGTATGTTTTTGGGACGCCAAACATCAACTGAGTGAACAGCGATTGCCCGCTTGGTATCAGAGATTCGCTATGTATTGCAAGCGTGGCTAAACTAACAAGAAAGAGCCCTCGCGGCACAACGTAGACCGCATCGTTCACAAGCAAGGAAGCAAACTGAAGTTTGGTGTCATGTAGGGCGCGCTTTCTAAGAAACTTGTACAATCAAAAGAATTTTGAAGGTAGCATTTGCTAATTGTGGTGGTGAAACTTGGCAATGTCTCCTGTGAAGCCATTTTTGTTGTTCCAACAAATCTACTTTAGGCGTCCAATGTAGGTCCGAACTTCTCCGACCGTGACCGTGACCGCCGCGTGTTTCTTTTATGCCGAAATAGCTCAGTTGGGAGAGCGTTAGACTGAAGATCTAAAGGTCCCTGGTTCGATCCCGGGTTTCGGCAGACTCAGAGACCTGACTTTGCATTAGGTTTTTAACGGCTGACAATTCAATGTCTCGCATTGTTTTTTGGAATGGTTACCTTGAGCTACTGCAATGCCCTTCATTCTGAGTGTCTTCCAGTGAAAATCTATACAATCATCAATTAGACAGAGTTCTGCTCTCTCGAGTTCACTCGGGTCCCGCTCCTCTCAAGATTCCCCCCTCGTGCTCTGACAGAGATCATCCCTGTCACGGACACCTGGAGTGACCGTCTTGGGGCTTTGGTTGGGAAAGCGAAAAAGCTTCTCAGCGGTTCCATGGTGTAATGGTTAGCACTCTGGACTTTGAATCCAGTGATCCGAGTTCAAATCTCGGTGGAACCTAGTGTTTGATGCATGTGAACCTAGCCTTTCGTGACTGCCCTCTGTTATATGAAAATGGAAAAAGGTGTAATAGGCCAAACCACAGGGATGTAACCACGTTGAGGAACCGAACTGATGTCAGAGAGTAGAGTCCTTAATTCTGTGAATACTAAACAAACCTGTCTTTCTGGCCATCGACGTCTGCATTTCTGCAATTTTGATCACTTGCCTGCGTACGGCGTTCGAGCCGAAATAGCTCAGTTGGGAGAGCATTAGACTGAAGATCTAAAGGTCCCTGGTTCGATCCCGGGTTTCGGCAAGCGGAGCTTCGGATCCTCCAAAGCGTCCTTGTGAAGGAGGTTTTTTCCATGTTGTCAGACATCATGCCTACTTGCATCACAAGTTCCTGGCTCACTGTTAGTGTCAACAAGAATGAAATTGACCAAAGTGGAAGCAGCTCACTCATATATAGCTGTAAATCTTTACAATAACACTCCTGTCAGTTTTCGCTCCTCAGTCGTACTCTCAGTGGCTGACGCTTGCAGAGGTTCCTTGGTGTAACGGTTAGCACTCTGGACTCTGAATCCAGCGATCCGAGTTCAAATCTCGGTGGGACCTGCTGCTCGGTTTCCTTTGCTAGAGTCTCGGAGCAGCTGCCTTAACCGCGTGACGGAGCAATCCTGTTAACACCCGCTGATCTGGGCCGAATTGTAATTCTGTTAAAACGTTTCCACCCACATGCAAGGGAACCTTCTCTACAGAGTGTGAAGTGCTGGAATCTTGCGCTAAAATGCAAACTTGTGCTTCATTTCATACAATTCCCACTTTGTGATATTTGGTTCCTCTCAAGACGTTTTACTCCTCGTGAACGGAGTAATTAAATCTTACCCATTGTTGCCGCAGCTTGCAAATTAAGAATTAGGAATTGTGATGCGAACGCTCCCGAAGGGTCAGAGGTTCCATGGTGTAATGGTTAGCACTCTGGACTCTGAATCCAGCGATCCGAGTTCAAATCTCGGTGGGACCTACTCTTAGTGTTTCCTTCTGCCAATCTTTCAAGGTATGTTTTTGGGACGCCAAACATCAACTGAGTGAACAGCGATTGCCCGCTTGGTATCAGAGATTCGCTATGTATTGCAAGCGTGGCTAAACTAACAAGAAAGAGCCCTCGCGGCACAACGTAGACCGCATCGTTCACAAGCAAGGAAGCAAACTGAAGTTTGGTGTCATGTAGGGCGCGCTTTCTAAGAAACTTGTACAATCAAAAGAATTTTGAAGGTAGCATTTGCTAATTGTGGTGGTGAAACTTGGCAATGTCTCCTGTGAAGCCATTTTTGTTGTTCCAACAAATCTACTTTAGGCGTCCAATGTAGGTCCGAACTTCTCCGACCGTGACCGTGACCGCCGCGTGTTTCTTTTATGCCGAAATAGCTCAGTTGGGAGAGCGTTAGACTGAAGATCTAAAGGTCCCTGGTTCGATCCCGGGTTTCGGCAGACTCAGAGACCTGACTTTGCATTAGGTTTTTAACGGCTGACAATTCAATGTCTCGCATTGTTTTTTGGAATGGTTACCTTGAGCTACTGCAATGCCCTTCATTCTGAGTGTCTTCCAGTGAAAATCTATACAATCATCAATTAGACAGAGTTCTGCTCTCTCGAGTTCACTCGGGTCCCGCTCCTCTCAAGATTCCCCCCTCGTGCTCTGACAGAGATCATCCCTGTCACGGACACCTGGAGTGACCGTCTTGGGGCTTTGGTTGGGAAAGCGAAAAAGCTTCTCAGCGGTTCCATGGTGTAATGGTTAGCACTCTGGACTTTGAATCCAGTGATCCGAGTTCAAATCTCGGTGGAACCTAGTGTTTGATGCATGTGAACCTAGCCTTTCGTGACTGCCCTCTGTTATATGAAAATGGAAAAAGGTATAATAGGCCAAACCACAGGGATGTAACCACGTTGAGGAACCGAACTGATGTCAGAGAGTAGAGTCCTTAATTCTGTGAATACTAAACAAACCTGTCTTTCTGGCCATCGACGTCTGCATTTCTGCAATTTTGATCACTTGCCTGCGTACGGAGTTCGAGCCGAAATAGCTCAGCTGGGAGAGCGTTAGACTGAAGATCTAAAGGTCCCTGGTTCGATCCCGGGTTTCGGCAAGCGGAGCTTCGGATCCTCCAAAGCGTCCTTGTGAAGGAGGTTTTTTCCATGTTGTCAGACATCATGCCTACTTGCATCACAAGTTCCTGGCTCACTGTTAGTGTCAACAAGAATGAAATTGACCAAAGTGGAAGCAGCTCACTCATATATAGCTGTAAATCTTTACAATAACACTCCTGTCAGTTTTCGCTCCTCAGTCGTACTCTCAGTGGCTGACGCTTGCAGAGGTTCCTTGGTGTAACGGTTAGCACTCTGCACTCTGAATCCAGCGATCCGAGTTCAAATCTCGGTGGGACCTGCTGCTCGGTTTCCTTTGCTAGAGTCTCGGAGCAGCTGCCTTAACCGCGTGACGGAGCAATCCTGTTAACACCCGCTGATCTGGGCCGAATTGTAATTCTGTTAAAACGTTTCCACCCACATGCAAGGGAACCTTCTCTACAGAGTGTGAAGTGCTGGAATCTTGCGCTAAAATGCAAACTTGTGCTTCATTTCATACAATTCCCACTTTGTGATATTTGGTTCCTCTCAAGACGTTTTACTCCTCGTGAACGGAGTAATTAAATCTTACCCATTGTTGCCGCAGCTTGCAAATTAAGAATTAGGAATTGTGATGCGAACGCTCCCGAAGGGTCAGAGGTTCCATGGTGTAATGGTTAGCACTCTGGACTCTGAATCCAGCGATCCGAGTTCAAATCTCGGTGGGACTTACTCTTAGTGTTTCCTTCTGCCAATCTTTCAAGGTATGTTTTTGGGACGCCAAACATCAACTGAGTGAACAGCGATTGCCCGCTTGGTATCAGAGATTCGCTATGTATTGCAAGCGTGGCTAAACTAACAAGAAAGAGCCCTCGCGGCACAACGTAGACCGCATCGTTCACAAGCAAGGAAGCAAACTGAAGTTTGGTGTCATGTAGGGCGCGCTTTCTAAGAAACTTGTACAATCAAAAGAATTTTGAAGGTAGCATTTGCTAATTGTGGTGGTGAAACTTGGCAATGTCTCCTGTGAAGCCATTTTTGTTGTTCCAACAAATCTACTTTAGGCGTCCAATGTAGGTCCGAACTTCTCCGACCGTGACCGTGACCGCCGCGTGTTTCTTTTATGCCGAAATAGCTCAGTTGGGAGAGCGTTAGACTGAAGATCTAAAGGTCCCTGGTTCGATCCCGGGTTTCGGCAGACTCAGAGACCTGACTTTGCATTAGGTTTTTAACGGCTGACAATTCAATGTCTCGCATTGTTTTTTGGAATGGTTACCTTGAGCTACTGCAATGCCCTTCATTCTGAGTGTCTTCCAGTGAAAATCTATACAATCATCAATTAGACAGAGTTCTGCTCTCTCGAGTTCACTCGGGTCCCGCTCCTCTCAAGATTCCCCCCTCGTGCTCTGACAGAGATCATCCCTGTCACGGACACCTGGAGTGACCGTCTTGGGGCTTTGGTTGGGAAAGCGAAAAAGCTTCTCAGCGGTTCCATGGTGTAATGGTTAGCACTCTGGACTTTGAATCCAGTGATCCGAGTTCAAATCTCGGTGGAACCTAGTGTTTGATGCATGTGAACCTAGCCTTTCGTGACTGCCCTCTGTTATATGAAAATGGAAAAAGGTGTAATAGGCCAAACCACAGGGATGTAACCACGTTGAGGAACCGAACTGATGTCAGAGAGTAGAGTCCTTAATTCTGTGAATACTAAACAAACCTGTCTTTCTGGCCATCGACGTCTGCATTTCTGCAATTTTGATCACTTGCCTGCGTACGGCGTTCGAGCCGAAATAGCTCAGTTGGGAGAGCATTAGACTGAAGATCTAAAGGTCCCTGGTTCGATCCCGGGTTTCGGCAAGCGGAGCTTCGGATCCTCCAAAGCGTCCTTGTGAAGGAGGTTTTTTCCATGTTGTCAGACATCATGCCTACTTGCATCACAAGTTCCTGGCTCACTGTTAGTGTCAACAAGAATGAAATTGACCAAAGTGGAAGCAGCTCACTCATATATAGCTGTAAATCTTTACAATAACACTCCTGTCAGTTTTCGCTCCTCAGTCGTACTCTCAGTGGCTGACGCTTGCAGAGGTTCCTTGGTGTAACGGTTAGCACTCTGGACTCTGAATCCAGCGATCCGAGTTCAAATCTCGGTGGGACCTGCTGCTCGGTTTCCTTTGCTAGAGTCTCGGAGCAGCTGCCTTAACCGCGTGACGGAGCAATCCTGTTAACACCCGCTGATCTGGGCCGAATTGTAATTCTGTTAAAACGTTTCCACCCACATGCAAGGGAACCTTCTCTACAGAGTGTGAAGTGCTGGAATCTTGCGCTAAAATGCAAACTTGTGCTTCATTTCATACAATTCCCACTTTGTGATATTTGGTTCCTCTCAAGACGTTTTACTCCTCGTGAACGGAGTAATTAAATCTTACCCATTGTTGCCGCAGCTTGCAAATTAAGAATTAGGAATTGTGATGCGAACGCTCCCGAAGGGTCAGAGGTTCCATGGTGTAATGGTTAGCACTCTGGACTCTGAATCCAGCGATCCGAGTTCAAATCTCGGTGGGACCTACTCTTAGTGTTTCCTTCTGCCAATCTTTCAAGGTATGTTTTTGGGACGCCAAACATCAACTGAGTGAACAGCGATTGCCCGCTTGGTATCAGAGATTCGCTATGTATTGCAAGCGTGGCTAAACTAACAAGAAAGAGCCCTCGCGGCACAACGTAGACCGCATCGTTCACAAGCAAGGAAGCAAACTGAAGTTTGGTGTCATGTAGGGCGCGCTTTCTAAGAAACTTGTACAATCAAAAGAATTTTGAAGGTAGCATTTGCTAATTGTGGTGGTGAAACTTGGCAATGTCTCCTGTGAAGCCATTTTTGTTGTTCCAACAAATCTACTTTAGGCGTCCAATGTAGGTCCGAACTTCTCCGACCGTGACCGTGACCGCCGCGTGTTTCTTTTATGCCGAAATAGCTCAGTTGGGAGAGCGTTAGACTGAAGATCTAAAGGTCCCTGGTTCGATCCCGGGTTTCGGCAGACTCAGAGACCTGACTTTGCATTAGGTTTTTAACGGCTGACAATTCAATGTCTCGCATTGTTTTTTGGAATGGTTACCTTGAGCTACTGCAATGCCCTTCATTCTGAGTGTCTTCCAGTGAAAATCTATACAATCATCAATTAGACAGAGTTCTGCTCTCTCGAGTTCACTCGGGTCCCGCTCCTCTCAAGATTCCCCCCTCGTGCTCTGACAGAGATCATCCCTGTCACGGACACCTGGAGTGACCGTCTTGGGGCTTTGGTTGGGAAAGCGAAAAAGCTTCTCAGCGGTTCCATGGTGTAATGGTTAGCACTCTGGACTTTGAATCCAGTGATCCGAGTTCAAATCTCGGTGGAACCTAGTGTTTGATGCATGTGAACCTAGCCTTTCGTGACTGCCCTCTGTTATATGAAAATGGAAAAAGGTATAATAGGCCAAACCACAGGGATGTAACCACGTTGAGGAACCGAACTGATGTCAGAGAGTAGAGTCCTTAATTCTGTGAATACTAAACAAACCTGTCTTTCTGGCCATCGACGTCTGCATTTCTGCAATTTTGATCACTTGCCTGCGTACGGAGTTCGAGCCGAAATAGCTCAGCTGGGAGAGCGTTAGACTGAAGATCTAAAGGTCCCTGGTTCGATCCCGGGTTTCGGCAAGCGGAGCTTCGGATCCTCCAAAGCGTCCTTGTGAAGGAGGTTTTTTCCATGTTGTCAGACATCATGCCTACTTGCATCACAAGTTCCTGGCTCACTGTTAGTGTCAACAAGAATGAAATTGACCAAAGTGGAAGCAGCTCACTCATATATAGCTGTAAATCTTTACAATAACACTCCTGTCAGTTTTCGCTCCTCAGTCGTACTCTCAGTGGCTGACGCTTGCAGAGGTTCCTTGGTGTAACGGTTAGCACTCTGCACTCTGAATCCAGCGATCCGAGTTCAAATCTCGGTGGGACCTGCTGCTCGGTTTCCTTTGCTAGAGTCTCGGAGCAGCTGCCTTAACCGCGTGACGGAGCAATCCTGTTAACACCCGCTGATCTGGGCCGAATTGTAATTCTGTTAAAACGTTTCCACCCACATGCAAGGGAACCTTCTCTACAGAGTGTGAAGTGCTGGAATCTTGCGCTAAAATGCAAACTTGTGCTTCATTTCATACAATTCCCACTTTGTGATATTTGGTTCCTCTCAAGACGTTTTACTCCTCGTGAACGGAGTAATTAAATCTTACCCATTGTTGCCGCAGCTTGCAAATTAAGAATTAGGAATTGTGATGCGAACGCTCCCGAAGGGTCAGAGGTTCCATGGTGTAATGGTTAGCACTCTGGACTCTGAATCCAGCGATCCGAGGTCAAATCTCGGTGGGACCTACTCTTAGTGTTTCCTTCTGCCAATCTTTCAAGGTATGTTTTTGGGACGCCAAACATCAACTGAGTGAACAGCGATTGCCCGCTTGGTATCAGAGATTCGCTATGTATTGCAAGCGTGGCTAAACTAACAAGAAAGAGCCCTCGCGGCACAACGTAGACCGCATCGTTCACAAGCAAGGAAGCAAACTGAAGTTTGGTGTCATGTAGGGCGCGCTTTCTAAGAAACTTGTACAATCAAAAGAATTTTGAAGGTAGCATTTGCTAATTGTGGTGGTGAAACTTGGCAATGTCTCCTGTGAAGCCATTTTTGTTGTTCCAACAAATCTACTTTAGGCGTCCAATGTAGGTCCGAACTTCTCCGACCGTGACCGTGACCGCCGCGTGTTTCTTTTATGCCGAAATAGCTCAGTTGGGAGAGCGTTAGACTGAAGATCTAAAGGTCCCTGGTTCGATCCCGGGTTTCGGCAGACTCAGAGACCTGACTTTGCATTAGGTTTTTAACGGCTGACAATTCAATGTCTCGCATTGTTTTTTGGAATGGTTACCTTGAGCTACTGCAATGCCCTTCATTCTGAGTGTCTTCCAGTGAAAATCTATACAATCATCAATTAGACAGAGTTCTGCTCTCTCGAGTTCACTCGGGTCCCGCTCCTCTCAAGATTCCCCCCTCGTGCTCTGACAGAGATCATCCCTGTCACGGACACCTGGAGTGACCGTCTTGGGGCTTTGGTTGGGAAAGCGAAAAAGCTTCTCAGCGGTTCCATGGTGTAATGGTTAGCACTCTGGACTTTGAATCCAGTGATCCGAGTTCAAATCTCGGTGGAACCTAGTGTTTGATGCATGTGAACCTAGCCTTTCGTGACTGCCCTCTGTTATATGAAAATGGAAAAAGGTATAATAGGCCAAACCACAGGGATGTAACCACGTTGAGGAACCGAACTGATGTCAGAGAGTAGAGTCCTTAATTCTGTGAATACTAAACAAACCTGTCTTTCTGGCCATCGACGTCTGCATTTCTGCAATTTTGATCACTTGCCTGCGTACGGAGTTCGAGCCGAAATAGCTCAGTTGGGAGAGCGTTAGACTGAAGATCTAAAGGTCCCTGGTTCGATCCCGGGTTTCGGCAAGCGGAGCTTCGGATCCTCCAAAGCGTCCTTGTGAAGGAGGTTTTTTCCATGTTGTCAGACATCATGCCTACTTGCATCACAAGTTCCTGGCTCACTGTTAGTGTCAACAAGAATGAAATTGACCAAAGTGGAAGCAGCTCACTCATATATAGCTGTAAATCTTTACAATAACACTCCTGTCAGTTTTCGCTCCTCAGTCGTACTCTCAGTGGCTGACGCTTGCAGAGGTTCCTTGGTGTAACGGTTAGCACTCTGCACTCTGAATCCAGCGATCCGAGTTCAAATCTCGGTGGGACCTGTTGCTCGGTTTCCTTTGCTAGAGTCTCGGAGCAGCTGCCTTAACCGCGTGACGGAGCAATCCTGTTAACACCCGCTGATCTGGGCCGAATTGTAATTCTGTTAAAACGTTTCCACCCACATGCAAGGGAACCTTCTCTACAGAGTGTGAAGTGCTGGAATCTTGCGCTAAAATGCAAACTTGTGCTTCATTTCATACAATTCCCACTTTGTGATATTTGGTTCCTCTCAAGACGTTTTACTCCTCGTGAACGGAGTAATTAAATCTTACCCATTGTTGCCGCAGCTTGCAAATTAAGAATTAGGAATTGTGATGCGAACGCTCCCGAAGGGTCAGAGGTTCCATGGTGTAATGGTTAGCACTCTGGACTCTGAATCCAGCGATCCGAGGTCAAATCTCGGTGGGACCTACTCTTAGTGTTTCCTTCTGCCAATCTTTCAAGGTATGTTTTTGGGACGCCAAACATCAACTGAGTGAACAGCGATTGCCCGCTTGGTATCAGAGATTCGCTATGTATTGCAAGCGTGGCTAAACTAACAAGAAAGAGCCCTCGCGGCACAACGTAGACCGCATCGTTCACAAGCAAGGAAGCAAACTGAAGTTTGGTGTCATGTAGGGCGCGCTTTCTAAGAAACTTGTACAATCAAAAGAATTTTGAAGGTAGCATTTGCTAATTGTGGTGGTGAAACTTGGCAATGTCTCCTGTGAAGCCATTTTTGTTGTTCCAACAAATCTACTTTAGGCGTCCAATGTAGGTCCGAACTTCTCCGACCGTGACCGTGACCGCCGCGTGTTTCTTTTATGCCGAAATAGCTCAGTTGGGAGAGCGTTAGACTGAAGATCTAAAGGTCCCTGGTTCGATCCCGGGTTTCGGCAGACTCAGAGACCTGACTTTGCATTAGGTTTTTAACGGCTGACAATTCAATGTCTCGCATTGTTTTTTGGAATGGTTACCTTGAGCTACTGCAATGCCCTTCATTCTGAGTGTCTTCCAGTGAAAATCTATACAATCATCAATTAGACAGAGTTCTGCTCTCTCGAGTTCACTCGGGTCCCGCTCCTCTCAAGATTCCCCCCTCGTGCTCTGACAGAGATCATCCCTGTCACGGACACCTGGAGTGACCGTCTTGGGGCTTTGGTTGGGAAAGCGAAAAAGCTTCTCAGCGGTTCCATGGTGTAATGGTTAGCACTCTGGACTTTGAATCCAGTGATCCGAGTTCAAATCTCGGTGGAACCTAGTGTTTGATGCATGTGAACCTAGCCTTTCGTGACTGCCCTCTGTTATATGAAAATGGAAAAAGGTATAATAGGCCAAACCACAGGGATGTAACCACGTTGAGGAACCGAACTGATGTCAGAGAGTAGAGTCCTTAATTCTGTGAATACTAAACAAACCTGTCTTTCTGGCCATCGACGTCTGCATTTCTGCAATTTTGATCACTTGCCTGCGTACGGAGTTCGAGCCGAAATAGCTCAGTTGGGAGAGCGTTAGACTGAAGATCTAAAGGTCCCTGGTTCGATCCCGGGTTTCGGCAAGCGGAGCTTCGGATCCTCCAAAGCGTCCTTGTGAAGGAGGTTTTTTCCATGTTGTCAGACATCATGCCTACTTGCATCACAAGTTCCTGGCTCACTGTTAGTGTCAACAAGAATGAAATTGACCAAAGTGGAAGCAGCTCACTCATATATAGCTGTAAATCTTTACAATAACACTCCTGTCAGTTTTCGCTCCTCAGTCGTACTCTCAGTGGCTGACGCTTGCAGAGGTTCCTTGGTGTAACGGTTAGCACTCTGCACTCTGAATCCAGCGATCCGAGTTCAAATCTCGGTGGGACCTGCTGCTCGGTTTCCTTTGCTAGAGTCTCGGAGCAGCTGCCTTAACCGCGTGACGGAGCAATCCTGTTAACACCCGCTGATCTGGGCCGAATTGTAATTCTGTTAAAACGTTTCCACCCACATGCAAGGGAACCTTCTCTACAGAGTGTGAAGTGCTGGAATCTTGCGCTAAAATGCAAACTTGTGCTTCATTTCATACAATTCCCACTTTGTGATATTTGGTTCCTCTCAAGACGTTTTACTCCTCGTGAACGGAGTAATTAAATCTTACCCATTGTTGCCGCAGCTTGCAAATTAAGAATTAGGAATTGTGATGCGAACGCTCCCGAAGGGTCAGAGGTTCCATGGTGTAATGGTTAGCACTCTGGACTCTGAATCCAGCGATCCGAGGTCAAATCTCGGTGGGACCTACTCTTAGTGTTTCCTTCTGCCAATCTTTCAAGGTATGTTTTTGGGACGCCAAACATCAACTGAGTGAACAGCGATTGCCCGCTTGGTATCAGAGATTCGCTATGTATTGCAAGCGTGGCTAAACTAACAAGAAAGAGCCCTCGCGGCACAACGTAGACCGCATCGTTCACAAGCAAGGAAGCAAACTGAAGTTTGGTGTCATGTAGGGCGCGCTTTCTAAGAAACTTGTACAATCAAAAGAATTTTGAAGGTAGCATTTGCTAATTGTGGTGGTGAAACTTGGCAATGTCTCCTGTGAAGCCATTTTTGTTGTTCCAACAAATCTACTTTAGGCGTCCAATGTAGGTCCGAACTTCTCCGACCGTGACCGTGACCGCCGCGTGTTTCTTTTATGCCGAAATAGCTCAGTTGGGAGAGCGTTAGACTGAAGATCTAAAGATCCCGGGTTTCGGCAGACTCAGAGACCTGATTTTGCATTAGGTTTTTAACGGCTGACAATTCAATGTCTCGCATTGTTTTTTGGAATGGTTACCTTGAGCTACTGCAATGCCCTTCATTCTGAGTGTCTTCCAGTGAAAATCTATACAATCATCAATTAGACAGAGTTCTGCTCTCTCGAGTTCACTCGGGTCCCGCTCCTCTCAAGATTCCCCCCTCGTGCTCTGACAGAGATCATCCCTGTCACGGACACCTGGAGTGACCGTCTTGGGGCTTTGGTTGGGAAAGCGAAAAAGCTTCTCAGCGGTTCCATGGTGTAATGGTTAGCACTCTGGACTTTGAATCCAGTGATCCGAGTTCAAATCTCGGTGGAACCTAGTGTTTGATGCATGTGAACCTAGCCTTTCGTGACTGCCCTCTGTTATATGAAAATGGAAAAAGGTATAATAGGCCAAACCACAGGGATGTAACCACGTTGAGGAACCGAACTGATGTCAGAGGGTAGAGTCCTTAATTCTGTGAATACTAAACAAACCTGTCTTTCTGGCCATCGACGTCTGCATTTCTGCAATTTTGATCACTTGCCTGCGTACGGCGTTCGAGCCGAAATAGCTCAGTTGGGAGAGCGTTAGACTGAAGATCTAAAGGTCCCTGGTTCGATCCCGGGTTTCGGCAAGCGGAGCTTCGGATCCTCCAACGCGTCCTTGTGAAGGAGGTTTTTTCCATGTTGTCAGACATCATGCCTACTTGCATCACAAGTTCCTGTGTGCAAGCGTGGCTAAACTAACAAGAAAGAGCCCTCGCGGCACAACGTAGACCGCATCGTTCACAAGCAAGGAAGCAAACTGAAGTTTGGTGTCATGTAGGGCGCGCTTTCTAAGAAACTTGTACAATCAAAAGAATTTTGAAGGTAGCATTTGCTAATTGTGGTGGTGAAACTTGGCAATGTCTCCTGTGAAGCCATTTTTGTTGTTCCAACAAATCTACTTTAGGCGTCCAATGTAGGTCCGAACTTCTCCGACCGTGACCGTGACCGCCGCGTGTTTCTTTTATGCTGAAATAGCTCAGTTGGGAGAGCGTTAGACTGAAGATCTAAAGATCCCGGGTTTCGGCAGACTCAGAGACCTGATTTTGCATTAGGTTTTTAACGGCTGACAATTCAATGTCTCGCATTGTTTTTTGGAATGGTTACCTTGAGCTACTGCAATGCCCTTCATTCTGAGTGTCTTCCAGTGAAAATCTATACAATCATCAATTAGACAGAGTTCTGCTCTCTCGAGTTCACTCGGGTCCCGCTCCTCTCAAGATTCCCCCCTCGTGCTCTGACAGAGATCATCCCTGTCACGGACACCTGGAGTGACCGTCTTGGGGCTTTGGTTGGGAAAGCGAAAAAGCTTCTCAGCGGTTCCATGGTGTAATGGTTAGCACTCTGGACTTTGAATCCAGTGATCCGAGTTCAAATCTCGGTGGAACCTAGTGTTTGATGCATGTGAACCTAGCCTTTCGTGACTGCCCTCTGTTATATGAAAATGGAAAAAGGTGTAATAGGCCAAACCACAGGGATGTAACCACGTTGAGGAACCGAACTGATGTCAGAGAGTAGAGTCCTTAATTCTGTGAATACTAAACAAACCTGTCTTTCTGGCCATCGACGTCTGCATTTCTGCAATTTTGATCACTTGCCTGCGTACGGCGTTCGAGCCGAAATAGCTCAGTTGGGAGAGCGTTAGACTGAAGATCTAAAGGTCCCTGGTTCGATCCCGGGTTTCGGCAAGCGGATCTTCGGATCCTCCAAAGCGTCCTTGTGAAGGAGGTTTTTTCCATGTTGTCAGACATCATGCCTACTTGCATCACAAGTTCCTGGCTCACTGTTAGTGTCAACAAGAATGAAATTGACCAAAGTGGAAGCAGCTCACTCATATATAGCTGTAAATCTTTACAATAACACTCCTGTCAGTTTTCGCTCCTCAGTCGTACTCTCAGTGGCTGACGCTTGCAGAGGTTCCTTGGTGTAACGGTTAGCACTCTGGACTCTGAATCCAGCGATCCGAGTTCAAATCTCGGTGGGACCTGCTGCTCGGTTTCCTTTGCTAGAGTCTCGGAGCAGCTGCCTTAACCGCGTGACGGAGCAATCCTGTTAACACCCGCTGATCTGGGCCGAATTGTAATTCTGTTAAAACGTTTCCACCCACATGCAAGGGAACCTTCTCTACAGAGTGTGAAGTGCTGGAATCTTGCGCTAAAATGCAAACTTGTGCTTCATTTCATACAATTCCCACTTTGTGATATTTGGTTCCTCTCAAGACGTTTTACTCCTCGTGAACGGAGTAATTAAATCTTACCCATTGTTGCCGCAGCTTGCAAATTAAGAATTAGGAATTGTGATGCGAACGCTCCCGAAGGGTCAGAGGTTCCATGGTGTAATGGTTAGCACTCTGGACTCTGAATCCAGCGATCCGAGTTCAAATCTCGGTGGGACCTACTCTTAGTGTTTCCTTCTGCCAATCTTTCAAGGTATGTTTTTGGGACGCCAAACATCAACTGAGTGAACAGCGATTGCCCGCTTGGTATCAGAGATTCGCTATGTATTGCAAGCGTGGCTAAACTAACAAGAAAGAGCCCTCGCGGCACAACGTAGACCGCATCGTTCACAAGCAAGGAAGCAAACTGAAGTTTGGTGTCATGTAGGGCGCGCTTTCTAAGAAACTTGTACAATCAAAAGAATTTTGAAGGTAGCATTTGCTAATTGTGGTGGTGAAACTTGGCAATGTCTCCTGTGAAGCCATTTTTGTTGTTCCAACAAATCTACTTTAGGCGTCCAATGTAGGTCCGAACTTCTCCGACCGTGACCGTGACCGCCGCGTGTTTCTTTTATGCCGAAATAGCTCAGTTGGGAGAGCGTTAGACTGAAGATCTAAAGATCCCGGGTTTCGGCAGACTCAGAGACCTGATTTTGCATTAGGTTTTTAACGGCTGACAATTCAATGTCTCGCATTGTTTTTTGGAATGGTTACCTTGAGCTACTGCAATGCCCTTCATTCTGAGTGTCTTCCAGTGAAAATCTATACAATCATCAATTAGACAGAGTTCTGCTCTCTCGAGTTCACTCGGGTCCCGCTCCTCTCAAGATTCCCCCCTCGTGCTCTGACAGAGATCATCCCTGTCACGGACACCTGGAGTGACCGTCTTGGGGCTTTGGTTGGGAAAGCGAAAAAGCTTCTCAGCGGTTCCATGGTGTAATGGTTAGCACTCTGGACTTTGAATCCAGTGATCCGAGTTCAAATCTCGGTGGAACCTAGTGTTTGATGCATGTGAACCTAGCCTTTCGTGACTGCCCTCTGTTATATGAAAATGGAAAAAGGTATAATAGGCCAAACCACAGGGATGTAACCACGTTGAGGAACCGAACTGATGTCAGAGGGTAGAGTCCTTAATTCTGTGAATACTAAACAAACCTGTCTTTCTGGCCATCGACGTCTGCATTTCTGCAATTTTGATCACTTGCCTGCGTACGGCGATCGAGCCGAAATAGCTCAGTTGGGAGAGCGTTAGACTGAAGATTTAAAGGTCCCTGGTTCGATCCTGGGTTTCGGCAAGCGGAGCTTCGGATCCTCCAAAGCGTCCTTGTGAAGGAGGTTTTTTCCATGTTGTCAGACATCATGCCTACTTGCATCACAAGTTCCTGTGTGCAAGCGTGGCTAAACTAACAAGAAAGAGCCCTCGCGGCACAACGTAGACCGCATCGTTCACAAGCAAGGAAGCAAACTGAAGTTTGGTGTCATGTAGGGCGCGCTTTCTAAGAAACTTGTACAATCAAAAGAATTTTGAAGGTAGCATTTGCTATTTGTGGTGGTGAAACTTGGCAATGTCTCCTGTGAAGCCATTTTTGTTGTTCCAACAAATCTACTTTAGGCGTCCAATGTAGGTCCGAACTTCTCCGACCGTGACCGTGACCGCCGCGTGTTTCTTTTATGCCGAAATAGCTCAGTTGGGAGAGCGTTAGACTGAAGATCTAAAGATCCCGGGTTTCGGCAGACTCAGAGACCTGATTTTGCATTAGGTTTTTAACGGCTGACAATTCAATGTCTCGCATTGTTTTTTGGAATGGTTACCTTGAGCTACTGCAATGCCCTTCATTCTGAGTGTCTTCCAGTGAAAATCTATACAATCATCAATTAGACAGAGTTCTGCTCTCTCGAGTTCACTCGGGTCCCGCTCCTCTCAAGATTCCCCCCTCGTGCTCTGACAGAGATCATCCCTGTCACGGACACCTGGAGTGACCGTCTTGGGGCTTTGGTTGGGAAAGCGAAAAAGCTTCTCAGCGGTTCCATGGTGTAATGGTTAGCACTCTGGACTTTGAATCCAGTGATCCGAGTTCAAATCTCGGTGGAACCTAGTGTTTGATGCATGTGAACCTAGCCTTTCGTGACTGCCCTCTGTTATATGAAAATGGAAAAAGGTATAATAGGCCAAACCACAGGGATGTAACCACGTTGAGGAACCGAACTGATGTCAGAGAGTAGAGTCCTTAATTCTGTGAATACTAAACAAACCTGTCTTTCTGGCCATCGACGTCTGCATTTCTGCAATTTTGATCACTTGCCTGCGTACTGCGTTCGAGCCGAAATAGCTCAGTTGGGAGAGCGTTAGACTGAAGATCTAAAGATCCCGGGTTTCGGCAGACTCAGAGACCTGATTTTGCATTAGGTTTTTAACGGCTGACAATTCAATGTCTCGCATTGTTTTTTGGAATGGTTACCTTGAGCTACTGCAATGCCCTTCATTCTGAGTGTCTTCCAGTGAAAATCTATACAATCATCAATTAGACAGAGTTCTGCTCTCTCGAGTTCACTCGGGTCCCGCTCCTCTCAAGATTCCCCCCTCGTGCTCTGACAGAGATCATCCCTGTCTCGGACACCTGGAGTGACCTTCTTGGGGCTTTGATTGGGAAAGCGAAAAAGCTTCTCAGCGGTTCCATGGTGTAATGGTTAGCACTCTGGACTTTGAATCCAGTGATCCGATTTCAAATCTCGGTGGAACCTAGTGTTTGATGCATGTGAACCTAGCCTTTCGTGACTGCCCTCTGTTATATGAAAATGGAAAAAGGTATAATAGGCCAAACCACAGGGATGTAACCACGTTGAGGAACCGAACTGATGTCAGAGAGTAGAGTCCTTAATTCTGTGAATACTAAACAAACCTGTCTTTCTGGCCATCGACGTCTGCATTTCTGCAATTTTGATCACTTGCCTGCGTACGACGTTCGAGCCGAAATAGCTCAGTTGGGAGAGCGTTAGACTGAAGATCTAAAGGTCCCTGGTTCGATCCCGGGTTTCGGCAAGCGGAGCTTCGGATCCTCCAAAGCGTCCTTGTGAAGGAGGTTTTTTCCATGTTGTCAGACATCATGCCTACTTGCATCACAAGTTCCTGTGTGCAAGCGTGGCTAAACTAACAAGAAAGAGCCCTCGCGGCACAACGTAGACCGCATCGTTCACAAGCAAGGAAGCAAACTGAAGTTTGGTGTCATGTAGGGCGCGCTTTCTAAGAAACTTGTACAATCAAAAGAATTTTGAAGGTAGCATTTGCTAATTGTGGTGGTGAAACTTGGCAATGTCTCCTGTGAAGCCATTTTTGTTGTTCCAACAAATCTACTTTAGGCGTCCAATGTAGGTCCGAACTTCTCCGACCGTGACTGTGACCGCCGCGTGTTTCTTTTATGCCGAAATAGCTCAGTTGGGAGAGCGTTAGACTGAAGATCTAAAGATCCCGGGTTTCGGCAGACTCAGAGACCTGATTTTGCATTAGGTTTTTAACGGCTGACAATTCAATGTCTCGCATTGTTTTTTGGAATGGTTACCTTGAGCTACTGCAATGCCCTTCATTCTGAGTGTCTTCCAGTGAAAATCTATACAATCATCAATTAGACAGAGTTCTGCTCTCTCGAGTTCACTCGGGTCCCGCTCCTCTCAAGATTCCCCCCTCGTGCTCTGACAGAGATCATCCCTGTCACGGACACCTGGAGTGACCGTCTTGGGGCTTTGGTTGGGAAAGCGAAAAAGCTTCTCAGCGGTTCCATGGTGTAATGGTTAGCACTCTGGACTTTGAATCCAGTGATCCGAGTTCAAATCTCGGTGGGACCTAGTGTTTGATGCATGTGAACCTAGCCTTTCATGACTACCCTCTGTTATATGAAAAAGGTATAATGAGGAAATATCTTCTCAATTTTATAAAAAGTGTTTTTCATTTCAACTTTAACCAATCTGTGTCACTACAGTGTAGAGACCACCAACCAATACAAAGCTCCTCAGTGAGGTTCCTTACCATTGAAAGGCAGATTGAAATGGGAATTAGAAAGCACATAGTGAAATTTAAGTACAATGTGTAATTGCAGAAACAACAAGTGCAAATGATATGTGGATATATGGATAAAATGGACAAAGAGTGTAAATGCAAAATTGGTGTTCCTAATTCAGTAATCGTTCAGTGTATATTAATGTTCATTTGTTCAGTTCTGTAGGGGAGACATTTTTGTCCCAGTAAACAAGGAACGTCCCTGGACGTTCGAAATAGGTCTTAAAGTAGTCTGTCCGTCAAGGACATATTTTAAACATCAATGGACGTCCAAAATCCATCTTAATAAGTTAATTAAGTTGTGACCAATCGATAACGTCAGTGGACGTCCAAAATGCGTTTTATACAAGTAATTTATTTCGGGACCAATTAGTAACGTCAATGGACGTCCAAAATACGTCTAATAGTTGTCTTTTTAATGTCTGTGTTTGGACGTCTTTTCAACGTTCATTTTCAACCTTAAGAGAATGTTGATTAGAGAATGTTGATCAGTCATTACGTTATTTCAACGTTGAATCAAATGTTTACTGGGGCACCGCATCACGAAAAGCATTCTGGCTAATTTTCTTCATCCATTTGATGCTTCATAGCCTTCATCCTAAAATATTGCTCAAGATAGCAATTAAATTGATCACACACCCTTCCAACTAATATTCCTACTTCCATCCTTGCACCCCTCAAATGTGTGTGCCTGCTTCGGTCTAAGTGAGTTTTGTTTTGTTTTTCAATTTAACCACAACCAATGTTCTTTCAAGAACACTATATGTACACTTGAGGTGTCCCTCTTATAAATCTGCATCAAATCACACTTTCATAAAGCCAGCTACCCATGATCAACTGAAAGCCCTATGTGCACGTTTGCACTTTTACGTTTTATCAACCAGATGAAATATACCTTGAAAAAGTATAGGGCATCTCTGGACAACAGTCATGTATTTAGAAATAATTACATATAAAACCCCTGGCCAAAATTATGGAATCACCAGTCTCTGAGGATGTTCCTTTAGTTGTTTAATTTTGTAGAAAAAAGCAGATCATAGATATGTCAAAAAACTAAAGGCATTTCAAATGGCAACTTTCTGGCTTTAAGAAACACTAAAGGAAATCACTGTAAGGGTTTAATCTCTTATTGGCAGCTGGCAGCAGGAAGTACCTGTCAATGGCAGCCGCCAGTCGGTCAATGGCAGCCACCAGTCGATCAGTGGCAGCCGCCAGTCGATCAGTCGTAGCCGCCAGTCGATCAGTCGTAGCCGCCAATCGATCAGTGGCAGCCCCTAGTCAGCCATTGGCAACCGCCAGTCAATCAGTTGAGGCTGCAAGTCGATAGGTGTTTGCAGCCACTGCAGACACTGGGAGCTGCCTGTCAAATGCATTCTTTTCACCAGTAGTTTTCAATACATTTTATAATCCAGTTAGTTGTGGTGTAACTGCAAATGGCTAGTAACTTGATAAAGTGGTGTTTACTGTCCCAATTTGTTAATTACAAAGTTTTCACAACCATGGAAGAATAAAATGCAGTGAATCTATTTATCTATTATCTTCTTCTCCACTACAATCACTATACTATCAAAATATCCTACCACAATTTAAACAAAACATCATAATGTTAATGTTATTCAAATTATGTAAAAAAAAAAAATATATATATATATATATATAAAACTAGATTTACAATAACAACGTTTGTGCATCTTATTATGTATTCAAAATATGTATTAGTCCTGTGTACACTGTTTACGTTCATACCTGGAAGACACAAATTTCTAAAACTCCTGACTCACATTGTGTGGTTTTCTATTCAACAGTAAATCATTCATTATTTTTACAAATACTGAAAATGGATACAACAGCAATATGTGTCACAGTATTCAAATCAATTACACAACTTAAAAAAATGTATAAAAATTCTTAAATACAGAAATGTTAACTAAAGGACTTTGTCTTTATTTGAATAGTCAAGGATTGGACAACAAGAGTAGTATTCAAACAAATTTATTAACAAATTTAAATATCCACATTACTCTTTTAACAATTATAATATACAATGTGCCTTGCAGGGCAGCACGGTGGTGCAGCAGGTAGTGTCACAGTCACACAGCTCCAGGGTCCTGGAGGTTGTAGGTTTGAGTTCCACTCCAGGTGACTGTGTGTGAGGAGTGTGGTGTGTTCTCTCTGTGTCTGTGTGGGTTTCCTTTGCGGGTGTTCCGGTTCCTCCCACAGTCCAAAAACACACGTTGGTAGGTGGCCTGGCGACTCAAAGGTGTCCGAATGTGTGTGTGAGTGTGTGTTGCCTTGTGAAGAACTGGCGCCCCCTCCAGGGTGAATTCCCGCTTTGCACCAAATGATTCCAGGTAGGCTCTGGATCAGGGTTACAGATAATGAATGAATGAAACAAAGAAGCCAATATTTTCCAATTCACAATAATAAGCCTTATTTTACATAGTAACAGATTGGTAGGGAGGGACAAAAAGAGGGATGAGATTACAGCATGATTAAGTGGCACAACAAAATCAACAAACAACAAAATCACAGGCATCCTGTCCTTACTTTCTTGCTTTCGGTTTATTCATCCAAGTCCTTGGAGAGGCCCAATCACGAGCAAAGGTCATTTCTGCCTGATATCGGTGGAACCCCTCCAGTTTTTTTAAGAGTAGGATAGTGACCTTGTAGTGGGAAATATGTATAAGTGCCAATAACTGAGAACTGAATAACTAAGAAACTAACTTATTTGCAACTGATTCCATAACATTACCTCTGGTGTGATGACGTTAAGCACGAAAGAAACATTTGTCAGTTCACTCTTATCAAGTTTTAAAACTGCAAACGACTTCTCGATAATAGCAGTAGTCTGTAAGACAAATTTGGAAATATATGAGAGAGAGAGAGAGAGAGGGGGAGAGAGAGAATTTGCCATTAGCACAGAAGCAAGGAATTGTGAATTTAACTATAAAGACAAGTGACAATGTATTTTAGCTGAATGAGAAAAATGTGTATATTTCATTTGCTGTCATTAAATAAAAGTAAAAAAACAAAAACACATCTGCAATACGATAACATTTACAAAGAAAAAAATATATAATATATATATATATATATATATATATATATATATATATATATATATACTTACTAATGCCATTGTACTCAAAATATACTGCATACGTTAGGTGCCTTGTGACAAGATGGTCACGAGATGCTTTAAAAGTATTCTTACAATATGGGCAGTTAAGGTCACCTCTCAATGAATAAAGTTCCTCCTGTACTGCAAACTCAAAAGCAACACCTGCACAAACAGTTATCTATTAAACACAATCGTGTGCTTGGCAAACAACATATAGATAGCAGAATAAATCAATTTCACTTTTTCTGGGTAACAAACTAAAATCCTGCCATGTTGCTGCAAGAGTTTTAGTAACTTATTACTGGTCAGTTCATAGAGCTACTTCACATACATGTATGCCTCCTAAAAATTAATGGTCTTTAACACTAACATAAGTGTAAAATCTAATGCTCAATGCAACTTTGTTAGTCTGAATCATTTAGACAATGCATGCTTAGCTTTAAAAAAATATATATGGTTTACAGTTTAGGATATTCTTACCTGCCATGCTGATGAGAGAAAATGAGTATGGGGGATGAACAGAAGGTATATTTAAATGGGGAAAGAATCTCTTTGGTAAATAAATGTTTCTTTTTATTAAAGGAAAGATCTGTTGGGTTAAACAAACAATGACAGAGAGAGGAGAAAATGTGAGCAGAGTCACAAAAACAGTAGGAAGCACCAAAATAAAGGATGGTGTGAGTGGAATAAGGCAAAGATGTTGGATGCAAATAAAGTGTTTGAAATAGAAATAATTTAACCACAAATAAATATGTAACATAACTGCATTAGGTCAAAGTTTATATAATTATTAGCACAAAAGTGAAATGCATTCAATTCTATAAATATATAAAGCCAGATAAATTATTTTAATCTATGCTTGTTCTTTTTCATTTGTTTGATACTTTATACTGAGTACATTTATATGAAAGTCTCTTTTTGTTTTATCACAGTATTAATTTCTTAAATCTTAAGTGTCTTGGCATTTTAGTGAAATACATATTGCTATGTATAAAACAGGAGTGGTGCACTCAAAACTATTCACCGTTACGCCTGTTTATTTTAGAATGATTGAAAATTAATTGTACTCATTTATTTACACAGACTGTAAACGTTCATTATATTTATCATATTGGAATTTATACTTTTTAATGTGTGTTTTAGGTCACATTAAGTAAAGCAAACAAAAAAAAAGGGAAAATACTGTACATCAAAATGCATGAAATATGCTTTGGTTGCTAGTACAGTTGTAGTGGCACTTCGTCTCAATTTCTGTAGTACACCAAGACTTATAAAAATATAATTGAAATGATCATACATACTCAGATACATTATTTTCTTTACAGCTCTAGCAGGTATAATGTTATTTAACTTAGCAACAGAGCTAGCAAAAATGTACAGTACACGTTTACGATACGTTGTCGTCATTCTACTAGCTAATACAAACCTTACACTTTCAATGTTACTAATTTAATAAATGTTCGTAGTATAAAGTCTGTCATGTTTCGTCTGGTTAATTTTCACATAGCTGACTACGTGAATACAAACAGACGCTTACCTATTGCCAGCGGTCATTAAAAACGTTCCGTAGTCAGTCTCCAGTTAGCGCTTAAGACTCATAACCGGAGGTTGTCATTGGCAGCTCCAGCCTAACACCACTAGCGAACGCCGGCAGCCGCTGACTGCTCCTTCCTGCTGCCGCTGACTGCTCCTTCCTGCTGCCAGCTGCCAGCTGCCAATTAGAGATTGAACCCCCTCTCGGAAATCAAGAAAAATAATTGTGATAGCCAGTAACGGTTAGATTTTTATTACAAGCACAAGGAATACATTATTTGAAATGCCTTTAGTTTTTTTGTCATGTCTGTGATCTACTTTTTTTCTACAAAATTAAACAACTGAACATCCTCAGAGACTGGTGATTCCATAATTTTGGCCAGGGGTTGTACATCACTGAATAATTTACTTAGTTGACTTCGACACTGCCTAAATGTTATATGGATATTGTGATTTGATGCTAACAAATGCTAGATTGTGATTGGTTTAGAATATAATTAAAAGCCTGTAAAAAAAGTTGAAAGTTAATAAAGAAGCTCCTAAGCGATACAAAGCCATCCAAATGTTGTTATTTATGATAACAAAAGACAAACAAAATTACATTTACTTCGTTACTGTCCACCACTGGTCCATCGTAAAATGTAATGATTACAAAGAAGGTGAAATCTGTAAGCAGGGTTTGGTCCCCAAAATCTGAAAATATCACACACACACACACACAGCGAACTATCTATCTCCGAGCTATTTTTATTTTTTTAAGTTAAGTCATTTAATGATGCACAAACAGCTTTTTTTCTATGCCGAAATAGCTCAGTTGGGAGAGCGTTAGACTGAAGATCTAAAGGTCCCTGGTTCGATCCCGGGTTTCGGCATAGAGATGGCTTGTTTTTAATACACAATCAATTCAAGCTGGAGTTGTAGACCATGATTTAATTTCTTCTCTTTAGTTCGTATTTTAGGTGTCTTCAAAACTTGCTTTCATTTGGTCACAGAACACTGAATTCCGAGGGTAAACACAAAGATGGTCTCTGCCACTGTGTGGATCTATATCATGCTTTAATGTCATAAAGGTTACCCACCAAAACGTTGGGGAAAACCTTTCGCACCAAAAAATAAAAACAAAGCAATACATAAATAAATAAATCATATTAATTGATGGTTGCTCCTTTTAATATATAATGCATCTTGAAAATGTTTAAATATTTCAGCATTTATTTAGACGTTTTACAGACTGTATAGTAAGTTGTTGGAGATTTTATTATTTTTTATTTATAATTAGGTTATTTATTTATTTTTCAATTTAAACTGAGTGTAGCTACGCCAAATAAAAACTAATAGTTTAAAATAAATATTTAATTACTTCCCCACACCCATAGTTTTAGGTTGAACTTTTATTTTGAAATATGTGATACGTACGTCTGCCCTGTGCTGGTACTGGTCATTGTTGTCTTTGGTGAAGTTTAACAGGTTAGTTTTTATTCCTTTAAGGCTGACATTTTGTTGTATAAACGCTGTTTTGAATTTAATATGTCTTCGGACTAGCTGAGTTTTTTTTTTCAGATATATAGTGAAGAGCAAGAGAGAAGATTTAGTCCTGCAGTTGAGCTTAAGTAGCTAAGGTAACTGAACTCGCGATAGTTTTATTTCAGTACTGCAGCCTTGGTACGCTAGATATCCTACCTTGCCCTGTAAGGTTTATTTGTAGGCAAAATGCCACTGTGTAGGCTCGTTAGTGAAGAAGGCAGACACAAACCCATCCCCCTCCCGCATCAACAAACTTTGACTTTGGGTCGAGGACCCGAAACTAAGATTAAAGATCAGAAATGCTCCAGAAATCAAGGTAATATCACACTGCACCAACCCAGGACTGTTTACAATTGTTGTGAACTGCACGAACTGCTAACCTTTCATCTTTAAATGTCTTTACAAATTTAGCCCAAATTTGGATGGATGCAGTCAAGTAAGTTACAGCAGTGTGTCATCTAGGGTAACGCTTTCCCAGAAGTGATGATGGTTTTACTAAGGTGAAGAAGGGAATGCGTTCCCATTCAGAAGAATTATTGAATGAACAGGTGTCCACAAACTTTTGTTATTCATGTTTTATTCTGCCTTTACACAGTTGAACTGAAAGCTGACTGCAACCGAGGATTTATCAGTGTGAAGCAGGTGAGTAACTTATAGGTGTTGACATTTACATTTTGAAAAGGGCAAAATAGTATTAAATAATTTATACCAAATGAACAGCTTTATAAATTATTAATATTGAAAGCTTTATGTTGTTTTTACAGTTAGGTAGCAACCCTACAAATGTGGACAGTGCAGTTGTGGGCAAAGGCAATCAGGTAAATTGATGCATAACAGGTAAATTGGTGTCCAAAGAGAACCTGTAGATTGGTTTTTAAAATACAATTACACCTTATTCCATTCTGTGTCTTATGGTTGTGCTCTATATTAACTTCCAATCATAATTGCTGTGTAATATTGTAAGAACCTAAAGGTTCTTTATGGCCAAATCATTAAATTCAACACAAGTAACATCAATAAAACCAACAACGATAGACTATCAGTTGTTGGTCTAATAGTAGTAGTAATTGTTTAGTAGTTTTGAATAGATTCTTTGTGCAGTTGTTTGTTGGTTGGAGCTGACTTTTATGTAAATAAAGACATAATGTATTTACATTGGCAAATTGAATGTACATAAATATGATATTACTTGCACAGTAGTTCTGATTAATCAGTTGCCCTAAACTCACAGGTCATTTTGTTGTCATACAAGTTTCATAAATATCTATGACTGTTTTTATGCAATTTTGCTAAAGTCTTTTATTAAAATGCACAGAAATATCCCATATGCCTTCCAGTAATTGGTGTTGTACAGGTTACTGGTCGTAACAGCCTACTTACATAATTTCACTCACCTCTATAACCAGGTGCCTTTAAAACCAGGCCAGAAGCTCTACATGGTCAACCAGCTTTATCCATACTTTGTGGAGTTCACTGAAGATATATCACTAATTTCTTCTGAAGAGAGAAACAAGCCAATGAAAAGACAACACCAGAAAGATTCTCAAGAACAAGAGAGTCCAGCATCAAAATTATCAACATCATGTTGCACACAACAAACATCCAATGGTGCATTAGTTTTAGGAAAAGCAACAGCACACAAAGCAGTAAGTCTTGCAAATTTAAAGGACACAGTACATTAAATATCCTAAACTTGTATTGTTTGTAGGAAGTTTTTATAAGCTTCTGTTATACAGAAGGTTTTTGAAAAAGCAATCTTAAGCTTTTGAAGTCCTGCTTTTTTCCACTCTTTTATACATTACTAGAACATTTAACTGAAATTTCTGTTTTTCACAGGAACCTGCAGGGCATTGGAGTCAAGGTTTGAAAGTCTCAATGCAGGACCCAAAGATGCAGGTATTGTTTAGCATACTTTTAAATTTGTTGATCACCCTTGTTCCAGGTAGCCTCCGGACCCACAGCCACCCTGAAATGGATAAGCGCTTACAGACCATGACTGACTGACTGACATTTGTTAAGTCAGTTAAATAGCAAACAATATTTTTGAGAGTGATATTTTAGTATTTTAACATGAATTATATAAAATACAACTCCCCTGAGATGGAAAAAAATGTCCTGTATTCTCCAAACAGCCAGATATCTACAGAGCAAATGCCTCACATGCCCCTTATTTGCCATCAAGTTGCTCCTTCAAATGAATTGACTGTTCATGCTGTTGGACATTATCATACAAATAAGTTCCTAACACAGACTGCAAAGTTAATTTTTTTATGGCCTTTGAGTACCAGGTTTGAGAGAGAGAGAATATAATTACAATTATATTAATTGGATGTGTGGTTATTAATGCTATGAACAATGAGGTAAACTTTTGATCTATTGCATTTTTTGTTGGAATCTCTGTGTGTCTATAGGTGTATAGCGATGAGAAAGTGGTGGTGATTAAGGACAAATACCCAAAGGCACAATATCATTGGCTGGTTCTGCCTTGGGTGTCAATTTCCAGTCTGAAAGCTCTGAGATCAGAGCACTGCGAGTTACTAAAACACATGCAGAAAGTGGGAGATAGGATGATACAGCAATGCCCCGATGCCCAGAAACTTCACTTTCGCCTGGGTTACCATGCCATACCCAGTATGAGGTCAGTGATGATCCTATAACTTTTGTGATATTTCCTCTTCTAATGTTGTATGGGGTAATGGGCTAAGCCTAAAAAGTGATCATTTTTAACCAAGGAAATATATATTAAGGCCAAAAGCTACAAGGGGCCATGCTTTACATTGAAGTTACCACAGTTCAGGGGTGTTGTCAGACCAGCAGTGTAGATTAAAGTTTCACAATCAGATGATTTCTGCTTATTCTCATGGTCTAGTTTTTATCACCTCTGCATGCTCATATGAGGTAAATATTATAGAACAGTTGTTCCAAAACTGTGGTAGGTGTACCACTGCTGGTACGTGAAGCAACAAAGGTGGTACACCAGAGCACTTTAAGAAATTTACTATAATTAAGGAGTTAATTAATAACTGATTATCTAAAGTTTTCATGAGTAAATTACATGTTTCACTGGGTTTTATTACAATTTGTGTTTAAGAAAAAGTAAGACTCAAAGGTGGTACTTGTAGATTTTGGTTTGATAATAGGTGGTACTTAGTCTAAAAAGTTTGAGAACCACTGTTATAGAGTAATAACTTGGACCAGTTTGAAGAATGATATCTCTAAATATGTTCAACACAAGGAAGGATTTGGGAATGTCAAATAGCCTACTCATATTTTGAGTATTTAACAGCAATTTTGAACTTGGCTCACTGCTTTTATATAATTTTGATAAATTTTTGATTGTAATGCGTTCTTTCTGACTTATGTTTTTTCTTAATTTCAGTCATATTCACTTGCATGTGATCAGCCAAGACTTTGATTCTCCTGCTCTAAAGAACAAAAAACACTGGAACTCATTTACCACTGACTACTTCATTGACTCTCAGGGTAAGTAGAAGTTCCATAATGTGGAT
Organism: Hoplias malabaricus; assembly: GCF_029633855.1. Lineage (NCBI taxonomy): Eukaryota > Metazoa > Chordata > Actinopteri > Characiformes > Erythrinidae > Hoplias > Hoplias malabaricus. Next base: position 13,004,770 of record NC_089801.1, on the reverse strand, counting down.
TTAAATGAGTAACTTATATTAAAAAGAATATATAGCATTAAATAAGTATATATTACAATTCGTTTCAAAATTAAAAATTTGTTCACTTGTACAATTGGTTTAATTATTCATTATTGTCTATTAAAATTTAAACTAGATCACACCAAGTCAATTTGCTTTCACTTTGTATTTAAATGACTATATGTTGTGATAATTTTTTATAATCATGCAAAACTTTGTGTTCAGCATTATTGGGCTAGCTCTCCAGTTGGTTCCCATTTTCTGGCTTTGCACCAGTCCATCTGGAGATTATATGCACCAAGTTGCTTGGTGTTCACTTAGCGAAGAACCTCATATAAATTCCGTAATCCAGTTCCACAGTCAAAAAAACCCAGCAGTGACTCTATGTCCTGCAGAAGCTAAGTGGAGCATCTCTTCTACCCACTATCCTCACGATGTCCAACAAAAACGGCATCGCTTCTTGGTTTGGAAATTGCACTGCCCAGCAAATTGTGAAGATGGCCGAGTGGAACATCAGGGTCTCGCTTCCCTCCATCACGGACATTTAATACACACACTGCATCTGCAAAGCCACAAACCTTGTAGTTGACTCTATACTGTGTGCATACCCACTCTTCACTCTCCTGCTTTCTAGAAAAGGGTACAATGGCATCCGGGCCCTTTCTGCAAAGTTGTGCAATGGTAACTTTCTGAATGCTATCAGATATTTGAACTCCCAGGGTCTGGAGGACCTTTGTTTCATTTCACTCTCTCAATGATTCAGAAAAAATATTAACACGGTTCTGCTAGCCATGATACACTATAATTGCCAAAAGTATTCATTCACCTATTCAAATCATTGAATTCAGGTGTTCTAGTCACTTCCATGACCACAATTGTATAGAGCATATTGTGTATCGTGACAGGCATCCAAACCTTTATTTGCTAACTTTACTCTTTTATTCCCTCTCTAGATGTCATTGCCATGTTGGAACAAGATGGGCGAGTGAGTGTGAAAGAAGGAACAGCTGAGTTACTGAAGCAGCCTTTGCGCTGCCACATTTGCTGCAAAGAACAAGCTACCATCCCAAAGTTAAAGGAACATTTGAAAAGTCATCTTTCCTCTTGTCTGAAGGGAGAGACTGTATAAACATGTATTAGCCAGCCAATTTGGGAGTACAAAGAAATGTATTCCCTTTTATAAAGAACAGGAAAATGGCAAGACATGTTTATAGTTTGTATGAGATGGTGCATAGTTTATGCAGAGGTCAGCATCTGTTTGAGATTGACAGTGACAGTTGTCCAGTTTGTACATAGTTGGAGTCAAATTAAGTGTTTATTAAAAACGTATGTTTTGACAATTGTGAAAACATGAATAACCAGTGTACAAATAATGTATTAACCAAAATAATAAGAAAACACATTATCTAGAGAAATATTTTTATACACATTTTATTCCTATACCTTTTCAATTTTTTGGCTTTAAAACTGTAATGTAAAACAATGACTGTAAATTTCTATTAGGCACTAATGCCTTAGGCCCCCGTAGGTTTCAATTTACAAACAAAAACTTTACCAGTATTAATCTCTGCTAGACGAAGATTAACAACCAACTATTTGAATCAAGGGGCGGCACAGTGGTGTCACACAGCTCTAGGGGCCTGGAGGTTGTGGGTTTGAGTCCCGCTCCGGGTGACTGTCTGTGAGGACACCCTGGTTAAACTTAACAAAATGTGAGAATAAATACAAATCCTCCATGGATATAATTTACATTTGAATTTCTTTTTGTAATTTGAGAGAATTGAAATATTTCAGTTAATTCTCTGTAGAGAATTATTATTCTTATTAAGAAAATCACCAAAACATGCAGTTGAATCAGGGGCATCCAATTTTCTTTCCCTAAATCACTTAACAGAACTTAGTTTGGTTGTCTTAAATGCAGAGTTTGAAGCTAAAACCCTTTTTGAGGTATGTAACAAAAACCTATGTGCATATGTCTGTGGACTACTGCATTACCCTGTTAGCATGAGTCTTTGTATATATTTTTTTTTCTGTAACATGAGGCAGAGGCCATATTGGCATATAAAAAACATTACTATTGCTTACCTCAATCATAAGTATAAGCTGCCATTGATAAAAGGAGTGAATCATAAATGGTCATATATAGGTTAAAAAAAAAAAACCTAAAACTAAAACTCTGAATTACAAAAATGACTTACATTTCCAAAAATATACAAAATATTACCACTAAAACCAGTCAAATATCCATTTATACAAAAAGGCTATCAAGAAAGTATGCATAGATATCTCAAGTACTCAGTTACACACACGGTGTAAATAAGCTCATAGAGAGATAAAGTCCCTGGAGTGAAGATCTGGTAGTGTTCACTAGCACCTATTGGAGGCATAATGGTGTCAGAGGTCAATCCACATCATGCCAGCGTCCCAGCAGGGTTCTAAAAGAAAAAATACAGATACCATTTCTTACCATCAATTTCCAACATCTTTTTACAGTTACATTATAAAAAAAAGTTATTCTACAGAATATTCCATTACACTGCATTGGTACACTTCTATGCTAATTAAAGGGTGTCAAACAATATTGTGGACCATAATTGGCCATATAGAATATATCGAATGACATGCACCACTACTTTTAAAAAGTGGGTGCAATTTTGCTAAACTTTGTCTAGAACAATGTATTTGCAAATATCCATCATAATATAGTGGCCAATAGTAAATAACCTTGAATCTCTTTGATTTGTGTAAACGCATGGTAAATAACAGCATAAAATGGCAAATAATTCTCTCCACAAATACTTACCATGGGTCTCATTTCCCTGCTGTTTCCACCTGTTGCTCTCTTCTCCTCAGCCATGGCCTTCTTGCTGTTTTCCACAAACTCCTTTATAGCACAGGGTCAAAACAGAGCATTTTAACACACTATCAATTAAATATTTGTAGTTAGAATTGCTACTGTGTGCGTTATATAAAAATAGATCCTGAACAAGGCTACAGTACTGAATGTAGACAAGTTTAAATTCAGTTTATTTTCTCCTCCTGTTTAGCTGTGGTGATTGTATTTCTGTGTTACTAAAATATATACTTAACTAGCAGCTTGAAAGTGGCACTAGTAAATGTTGTGAGTTTAGAAGGTAAAATGTATTGTGAAGCAAATGGTCAATTACCATCAGGGCCTTGTCCATGTAGTACTCGCTACCTGGGCTGCCATCATTGTACTTGGTGTCAATGGCGAAGCAGAGGAACAGCACATCCACCACCATCTCAAAGATGGAGAGGAAGCAGTGGGCCACCAGGAAGGCAAACAGACACACAATAATGAGTGGTAGAACCCACACAGTGTACTCTCGCTGGTAGTTCAACGCCAAAACGCCTGCAAACGCTGTGCAGGACACAATCAGGACCTGTAAACCCAAACCATGACAAATTAAACATGGATTTGCAAATTGATTAGCAGCTCTCATCTCAGTCATTTATACAAAGATTATTTGTTTCATGCAAAACAGTCAAAAATACAAGACTTCTTCCGGTGGGAGATCCCACCAAAAGAGTACTTTACTATTTTAGTTATGAATTCAGCTTTACAAAAAAGGTTTACTTCAACACGATGATAATGAATAGCAATTAGTGTTCTCCCAGCATTTTGAACTGTAAAATGATGTAAAGTTTGCACCAGGCCTTTTTACCTTTCCCAAAAACAGGACAAAGTCTCCCACAGAATTGATGGTAGCCACACGGAGAGCATTCTCAACAAGGATAATGAAAGCATCTCGAGCGGAAGTGCAGAAACTTGTGCTGTTAATAGCTGTGGCTACATATGCGTTCTGTAGAAAGGAAGAACGGTTTCACTTCCGTGTTAAATCTGCAGTTGTCTTCTCTCAGTAAACAGTAACATATGATAATGACACCTTTGGTCAGAAATGTTAACATACCCAAAGGCCTTATATTTTCAGCACTCTTAAGTAAATCTGAGCTGTACTTGCTTACTTGATTCAAATAGGTGAGGCATTTCTCCAGACACCACAAGCAGCAAACGCAGGCTTTCACCATACAGCGGGCACATGCATTCTCCTGAGGAAAACAACATTCACATAAACAGTTAAGATAATGGCATATATTCTTGTAGTGCAGATGTAAAATAAAACAGCAGTTTAAAAATGTAAAAGTTTTTACTTGACGAAGTATTCCTGGGCTAAATTTACAGTATCAGTCTAACTGCCAAGCCATTTTAGGTTGTCATTGAGGTGCATTTTTTTCAATGTTTTTGTGGGAACTAATCACAAAAATATATATTACTTAAAAACCAAATCAAATGGCATGCAGCATGGTGATATAATGGCCACAGTCTGTGACTTGTGTCAAGTCACAGACTTTCAATCATGCAACTTTTAAGCTTAAGCTTTAATGGAGTAACCTGAGAAACCTACTGAGTTAAAAGGAGCCATATGACATTTTTCCAATTATTCTTTTTCATGTTATACATATATTTGCAAAAAAGAAAAGAAAAGAAAAGAAAAACATAGTAATGGATGTGTTTCTGTATTGGACTCACGCTGCCTTTGAGCTGGTTGTGGATATAGGTGAGAATGAGGCGGGGAATCTCCACCAGTGTGATAATAAAGGCTCCTTTGGCCACCGTGCCAAGGTGATAACGCATCAGACATATCACTGATGACAAGATGGGTGTCAGAGGCAGCTGAGATTTATCTCTGCCATGAATAACAAAGAAATGTAGACCCATGTTAGCTATGATTAACCTAGTAGGGTTGCAGTTTATGTACTAGCTGTTTATTGATAACGTCATAATAAATATGCATCCTAGACAGAACAAGATGTGTCTCTGTGTAAAAGTTATGACACATTTCATATTTACTTTTACTAAGTGCTTAAATTGCCCTCCATCTCTGACTCTAGTTTCAAGTCAGAAAACCTGAAGATGTCAAGAATGAAATGGTCTTTTTGATTTCTGACCTGGTGAAATAATATGTGACGACTGCCCCTGCTACAGTCATCTGCTGGCAAGCCAGGATGAACTCACTGATCCAGATAAGTCCCACAGCATGATACCACACCATGTACTGCATTGGTCCTGCCATCTGAAACTCCACCAATCCAGTCTGGTTGTTCTTCACTGGGCTTCCTGTTGACAAACAATGACAGTGGCAAATTAACTTTATACACTATTCAAAATTCAAAGTAATGTGGCACTGCTATATCCACACTTAATACAAACTACCTATAGTTAAACCAAAAGATACTTGGTTTGTTATGTTCCTCTATACTATGACAAATGTATGTACACTGACCTGAGGTTCCAAGTAAGAGAAGCACAGTAATCCAGTAAATCCAGAAGAGCATAAGGGTCAGGAATGTCCAGAAGGGCTGAAGCACCAGCAGGGGCAGGTGTCCAAACACTTTACTGGCCACCCGGAACAGGGCAATGGTCAGAGCCACCCGCTTTCTCATGAAGAACATCAGCAACAGTAGGACCACCTGAAAGAGATCAGGGTTAGATTTTTAAACAATAATAGTGTTAGCATATTTCTGTTGTTTAATGACAAAAGCAAGGCATTAAAGAAATGCAAAAAATTTTTTTTCAGTTTTATCATTATAAACTGTAAAAAGACTGGTCATTTAGAACATTAAATGGCATACATTATGGTCTCTGGATCTTATCACAACCACTGTAAAGAAGAATAAGCTTTATTTTTTTATTTTTTTTAAAGGAATCAATTCATACAACAACAAACATAAAAACACATAAATGGCTTCTTTACATCTCAAAAATCAAATTATGAAGAGACCAAATTATTTTTGAGATTCCTCTAATTCTACACGTCTCGTGTCTTTCACAATGTTTACCTGACAACTGTAAAGAAAAAAAAATGCTTCATTATGCATTAACATTATCACACATGAAGGAAAGTACCGTAAAGATTGTAGCTGCTACAGCATAGACGAGCAGAGCTTTCTCATTGTCTTTAGCCACCTGCAGTTCTGGAGCAGGCAGAGTGGCGTTGGCAGAAACTCTGTGATCCACATACAGCCACCAGAGGATTCCAGTACCACCTGAGAGAAACAACACCAATAGATTTTGGGGGTGGATTATCTTGTGATGTAATCATCAAATGAACATAATCAATAATTGGAAATATATAAGGCAAGTGTATATGGGGTAAGAAAAAAAAAATCCCATATCTCTCAATTGGCAGTATATTTATGCACTTGTTATCCAAGTTACATCCAAATGTTTGTAGACATCTACTCATCCAAAACCTTATATGAAAACAAGCGTTTTAATAGGTTGTGTGACTGCCTTTGCTGCATTAGATGCCTCTATACCAGTGATTCTCAAACTTTTTAGACCAAGTACCACCTATGAATCATATGAAAGTCTTGCTTGAATATTTGTAATTTGCATTATAGAGCGCATACAAATAATTAGGCCTAAACTGTATGTTTTAAATGCAATTATACATTTATGAGAACATATACAATTTTAGGGAAATAAGCATTTTGAAAGAAATAAAAACATGAGTAGAGATCAAATTAATATGTACTTTAATAGACTATAGGTGAAAACAGTGCGGTGCTTGGAGCAGGTGCTCACAGCGGCTCTCAGCACTCAGCACTTGTATCAGTAGGTAAAGGAGGTGCGGCGCTGTTAGTGTTTTAGGACTCTAATGAATCTAAGTTCGAACACGTCATTTTCTTTCAGTTAAGTGTTCTCTAGATTTAGTCTGTCTGGGCTTAGGAGTATTTCGCTGGGATGGTTTGTTTTTCCTTGCCGTTTTTGCAAAAGTCCAAATTACCCATGTCTGTTTCTAGCCTTTGCTTACATTCAGTAAGAAACTAAAACTGGGCTTTCTTTGGATTTTGCAAAATACTGGGAGACTGCATTCTCTACCTGGAGAAGAAAAACAAAAATAAATAAATATTTTAAAAACAGTTTAGAAAAGGCGGGGGAATGCTGCTCAGCCCTTTACAGACGTACTGAACTAGTTTATTCATACTTTTTTTTTTTTTTAATGCACAGATTTGATCAAAGCTGAATTATGAAAATGTTCAGTTTCAGATTTTCAGTTACTAATTCTTTAGTTAAGTAGCAATTTCTTTAAGGTAATTTGGCATACTACTGCTTGCTGCTTCACATACCACCAGTGGTGTGTGTACTACAGTTTGGAAACCACTGCTCTACACGTTTATGAAGACTACACTACAAGCTGGGTATATGTGAAATTGATGGCATTCATCCCTAGAAGCATAAATGAGATTAGCTACTGTTGTTGAATGGTCCTCCCATCTTTGTAACCCAGAGTTACACTGTTGCATAGCTGACAACTGGCATTGAGCATGTAACTGTTGCAGACCATGCCATTCATTTGGCAATGCTTTTCTACTATGAACTTTTCATTTTATTATTATTTTTTTTAATGGAACCATTTCTTTATACATATTAAAATTCTAAAATCATACTTGAATACATTACTTGAATATTGTCCCTCTCCAATTAGAAATAAGCATCTCCATTATTGTCTATTTAGTTTATTACATCATGTGGACACATCAGCTGTCCTTACATACATAGAAATTCTCCAAAATTGTTTGAAATAAAATAATTTTTACATTAACTTCCGTTGAAAATGAAGAAGTTTTTTTCTCCTGTAAAGTTATGATTTTAGGAGATACAAGGTTTAATTGGAGACCAACAATATGTATTTTTAAAACATACCTAGAGAGCCGAGCACCACAATAGCTGTGATGAGCCACACAAGAAGAGCTGAGATGAAGCGGATCACTCCCATCAGGATTACAGACAGAACTGCAGTGGATACAACAGAGGGACACATTAGTGAGTGGTAAACAGACAGGATATGTTTAGCTTACCTTCCACTTTATATATTGTGGGAAGTGATTATGCTTATATTGTATAGTTGTACCTAAGGTTCCATGTTCCCAGGGCCCCCTTCATGTTGAGAGAGTGGCTATGTCATGTTGGTTATTTTTCTACTTCAGCCATAGAGCACTACAGATATGTTTGGTTAAATGGAGAAGTGGTTAGCATACCCAGTGATAGCAGACACAGCCCCATAATAATCTCCTTCGAGGTCATGACTCCAGTGATGACTCTGTGTAGGACACTGTTGTCACTGACAAAAGTGATGAGTGCCTCAGCAAACTTTGCATAGCAGGAAATATCCACTGGAGTGCAGCGGTGGAACACTGGTAAAGATTTACTACACCAGGAAAGAACACATTATTAATACTAATGCATTACATCAGGAAAATACTCTCACATTTAAAAGGCTGTAATCAGTTTTTTCCATAATTGAAAAGTGATTTGGTAGTGGATTCATGTAATAATTATACTAGAATAATCATAATATTTTTAAAGAAAAATTTGTCACTGTATTATACCCACTGTAAACATGACTGCCCCAGTGTGGGTTCATTGGGGAGTTGCCCTTTATAGAAAAATGCTCAATGGAGGAGGAAGAAATTTTTATATATATATATATATATATATATATATATATAAATAATGAATGACTGACAAATTACTAATTATTGTTAGAGTTATGTTTAATCTGTGATTCAGTTACATAGGTATGCATTTTACCTTGGAGGAACTGGAAGTTTTGGGCATTTGTTTGCAATATCCACGTCAACCACATATTTGTCAGGATTCAGCTCATATGAACATAACTTGGACCCTTGAAAAACAAACAAACAAAGCCCATTATTTAATATATATTATTGTATGTAGTATTCTGCAGCAAAGGATAAAAACCCAATCAGGCTTATAAAGTTTGGTTACCATCAAACTACAGGCATAAATATATAACTGACTAGTACCTCGAACAGGGGATGAGATTAATTAAGTGCTTGTTTTAATTTAAAGGTGCATTGAAATGATTTCAAGATTAAAATGACAGTACCTATTTCCTCAGTATTGGAAACACTGAAAGAAATTCACAGAAATAATCCAGTGCTAACCGTTGGTGTTTGCAAAATGTCTGAGGTCTTCATAAGTTTGGAGCTCTTTGTCTGGGCATTTGGAGACACAGAGGGCAACAGACTTGATCTTCCTTTTCACTATATCGATGTTGCAGGGTTCCAGGAAAAAAACGTACCTGCAGAACAAATAATGAGTTAAAGGAGCCATCTGTCATTTTTCCAATTATTCTTTTTCACGTTATACATGATCATTTGCTAATGACTTGGATGTATCAGAGATTCTGTAATATGTCAATTTAAAATGTTGCCACACATATGTGTGGGGGAATTGATCTATGAGAGATATTCTGGTTCATTCTGGGACTACAAAGCAATTTCATTCCATAACTGCAAACCTTTCTATGCACTTATTGTGTTTGTTGCATGTTGTGAGTCCAGCGCTGTGATTAGAGATACTCAGGCAAGGACATGCTACAGTTCTAAAGTGTCTGCACTAATGATGTAGCACAGAATCAGAAAAAAAAATTATTTTAAATCACGTTTTCAGACTTACGGAGCCCACAAAAAAAAAAAAAATAAATAAAACTGAGTGGAATTATTTCACAGTTTGTGGGGTTCAGTGCCTGTATTAATGAGCTATTGCACAAAACATGAAGTTATTTTTTACATATGTTCTCTTTAAATGTAATGGACACGTGCTCACAGTGGCTCTCAAGACTTTTATCAGTAGGTAAAGAAGGTATGACGTTGTTAAACAGTGTTTAACAGGACTCTAATGACGCGAAGATCGGCCACATCGTTTTCGTTTAGTTATGTGTATTCTCTATATATGCCTCTAGAATTAGTCTTTCTGGGCTTAAGAGTATTTCACTGGGTTGGTCTGTTTGTTTTTCCTCATTTCTACTTTGCCCTTTTCTGCAATAAAGTCCAAACTGCTCACATCTGTCTCTAGCCTTTGCTTACATTCAGTAAAAAGCTGAAACTGGCCTTCCCTCACTGGAAATAAGAAGCTAAGGGATGCTGCTCAGCCCTACCGTTTATTCATAAACCATGTTGTGGTTTTTTGTTTTGTTTTACACAGATTTTATTAACGTTTAATTATGAAAACCGTGAAACATTATGTAGTTTAAACATGAACATTTTTCAGTTATTATTGAATTCTTTAGTTAAGTAGTCATTTTTTGTGGTCATCTGTCGTACCACCACTTGCTGCTTCATGTACCACAGTTTGAGAACCACTATCCTAATTGTAAAAAGTAAATTAAGTTTAAAAACAAGAGTATGCTAGCTACTATTCTGGGTGTTTTATCCTAGATGAAACATAATACTTTGGCTGTTGCTGACTGAATTTCTCCATTAGGTAATCCATTAACCTAGTGAGGACCATCAGATTAAATCAATTATCCTGTCAAACTGGACACCTGTCCAAACCAATGATCCATGCACATGCTTTAAGACAGCAGTGTGTAATAAAGTAGCAACGGCAAAGGACCAGATTAATCATATTGTGTGCAAATGATGTTACACTGCCGTTGAAAACCGGATAATAGTAGGATATTTATAAACTGTCATCATTCTATTGACCACAGGTCGCTGAGTGACAAGTATGAGTGTAACAGGGTAGTTGTGGTGGAAGGTTTTTTGACTTCTAGCAACAGATGGCTGTAATATCAAAGGAATTGGACTCTCGATCTCTCAGTGATAAGCAGGTAGTTGTCTAGTGTGTGACATTCATTGATTATTCAATAACCCTACAGCTCTCTGTGGTTCAACTGCTCTGGAAGCTGAAGTACACTTCATACAGCTGGAGGTGCCTGAGGCTTGGGTTGGGTACCACCTCAATTCAGCATTTTCCAAGCTTTAGCCAACTTATATCACTTTTTAAAATAAATTTCTGGCCTTTCAAGAAGGCAAATAAACTGTAGTGATGAATGCATTCAAGACTGATTAAGACAGAAGTGCACAAAGTAGGAATCTGTTTTACATTTAAAGCAAAAAACAGACAAAAAAATTAAAAATCCAATATAAACATCCTAGGCCAAAATGAGTGCCCCAGAACTGGGTAAGAGAATGGAAAACAGGAAAGGAAACAAGAAAGAAAGATAAAACCAAGGAAAGAATGAGACAATGAGAGTTAAATCAGTATTTGTTTTACTCACTTGTTTATGGTTTGGTCTTTACCACTGAGTTCGATCCCTGGGATTTGTGTGTTCTTCTGACCACAGATGTTGCCATAGCTGTCATAGCCTGATATGAGTCTGGAGGCTGCACCAGTTGATATTGCAAAGCCACAAATGAAGAGCTACCAGAGACAATGTAGAAGTACACAGTCTGTAACTGTCCCCATATGCTGTAAACATGCCTAGTAACAGTATCATTACAGGCTGTGAGTAAGCATGTTTACAACCAATATCAGCATAGTCAAACTATGCTATACATTATAGAAATGGTACCCTGACATTCACCAAAAATCAATGTCAGTGACCATACCTTTCCTGCCATTCTGAGTGAACCTGAATAAAACAAAGAGTTAAACAAACCTGGTGCATTAGGACTAAAATCTAAGCCCTGTTTTTACTGCCACCACTAGCTTTGCGATGTCAACATTATGATGTATGTAGTAAAAGACTTGAAAACAGCAATTTGCACTCTCACACTGCAAAAACACTTTTCACCTATGTTCTCAATATCGTAAACAAATGACTAAACTGTTGTTGGTATGGTGTAGTGAAGATCACCACCCTTTTTGTTCTACTCGCATTTCAAACAGGAACACCAAGCTATAATCAATGTGAGTCCTTGGGCAAGACTCCTAACATCTGTTATATTTTTAAAATAATCAGTTGCTCTAGATAAGTGCATATATACCATAGGCGGTTGAACACCCACAAAATTCCATATCCATCCACTCACCATTCCAATGTTGAAAAGGGCAAAAAGAATCAGCCATGGGATGTCTGTGTAACTGCGATCCTCCAGAGGTTTCCAGTCTTGCTTCTTCTACAAAGAGAAACAAAAGGCTTCAACAGTTTGTAAATGCTTTCAAATCAGAAACAATATCACAGCTGTTTACATCCAGCTTTATTAAATCACTGCAAGCCTTCTGCATAGGCATATTACCATTTAACAATGGGATGAAAGTCTAAATGTTTTTGGAAACTGGCTCATTCAATGTTCTTCTAACATGCCCCTTTGCATCACATTAAATTCAGTGATATTGCTGCACAGATAATGACATTCAGCCACATATACATACATACTAGGTCAGATACTTATGTTGGATGATTAGTTCTGGATAAAAAAAATAATAAAAATAAATACCACCAGAACTCCAATGGTTTTGGACGAAGCTCCATCACTACTGAGATGACAGTGACTGCGGTACAGCAGAGTGCTCTTGGGTAATTTTGTTGGAATTCTGGGGAGTGCTCAACGCTTGGCATTGGGCATTGTGACTTCTGCAATTTCAGACAGTCTCATTTCTTTTCATGCATTTCAAGTAAGATTATACAAGCTGCATATACACAGCTGTATATCTGTATAGCTGTAACAGCTGCACAGATAGTGCACGTTAAAATGATTGAACTCACTCGGTATAAATGTTGTCAGCGATTTTATCTCAATTATCTTATCTGCATTTAGCAATGTCACGCCCCCTGAAAACCACGTCGCGTTTGGAAGAAGATATATATTATTTTATTTTCAGCAGCAATTGTATTGTACAATGAATTGCTTTTGCTAGTGCTTTGTTAAGTTTGTTACTTTGTGATGGTTAATTAAAATGCTTTATCAAGGCAGGACTCGACATATTCTAAAATCTACAATATTTCAGAGTTTCTGAGGGAGGAGCCCAAACGTTGCCTTTGGAAAACGGTGGGAAAGCGTCTGTTTTTACCACATACTATTTTTAAAAGGTGTCCTGTATGAAAGGCATGAGTTCTATAAGCTTTAGTACTTACCTCTGAGCTACCACAGCATCCCATGGCAGGCAATACCCGATATTAAATAATAATACGAGATGAGAGGAAAGAGCACCTATAAACTAACAGAGGAGTTGCCTTGTCGCCTTCTTGTCTTTGAAGGCTGCTCCAAGTCTGAAACGCTAATCCTGGACAGTAAAAACACCCCCAGATAACCGCATGTGGAGAAGTATTGATTAAATAAAACACATTGGTCGCACGTCCAATCGGCGAGGCTTCGTTAAAAGGATTAACTTCAGTTCTTCGTCTCTGTGGCTCTGGGTAGGAATAACTTCCTCAATGGTGGCTGTATGTGAAGAAAGAACATGAGGAAGCTGTTCTTATGGCAGTGTTTTGCTGATCCTGGATCAGAGGCTTCTTATAGTCTCAATACAAACCTCTGAAGTCTCTTGGAGCCTAAGCTGACTCTGAGTCGATTTGGGTTCCGTATTTTATGATTCGCGGTAGATTTGACTTGCAAAGCGTGTGTTAACTGGTTGTTGTAGTATTCTTACGGTGGCCCAAGGAAAAAATCACCCAATAAGAGTCTTACTACATTTGCATTGCATGCTGAAATTAGTGTAATATTAGGATGGATCCTATGATGGAACAATAATAAATAAAAAAACATGCGTGCGGGTGACGTTAATGGACAATGTGTTTGTATAATTACAATATAAAATGTGATTATATTTTGCTTGTATTGGTAATAGATAGTAGACAGACATTACATTTCGCAAAGTACATCTAAAAAAAAAAGAAAGTAAAATATGTTCTTAAAAATATGACGTCACTGTTTATTTGCTGCTCAGGGCCACCGTATTTTAAAGATTCCTGCGTCACCTGCCGGAGTTGTTTGGAATAGATTTGTGGGGAAAATTAAAAGGGATTTTTAAATATTTAGTTCAAATAATGATGAATGCACAATGAGTGTTTTAAATATAAAAAAATACAAAAGTAAAATCATGGTTTAACATAATACAATAAACAATTTGGCAATTTGAATATTAAAGGAACACTATGGTATATTTGTATCTTTAAATTACAGCTTCAAAATCATTGTGATGCTTTCCTGACCTGTAATAGGGATGAATAGAGAATTGCTACTTTGGGCTCAGCACTCCAGGATATATGTAACCGCTCCCCTTGATTTCAGTACAGTATACTGTTAAATGATGATGAGCCCCAACAGCAAAAAAAAAAATAAATAAATAAATAAATAAAATCTTACAGAGTGTTCCTTTAAATATATTTTTGCTTTTGATAAAATGAATAGATACTGCTGAAAATAAGTTTGGAACAGGGCTGATGTGATCATATGAGACACATTATTCAGTTTCAACTGAATGTGATTTAAATAATAAATTATTATATTATATTATTAAAGCATCAGTGATTTTAAATGTAATCTAATTCCAATTTAAATGTTGTCTAATTCATTTTAAGCGCATGTTTATGGATTTTAAGATTATTTCATATACATTTAGACTCATTTACCTTGTATTTTTAAAGTGTAGTTATTTATGATTGCCAATAGATGGGGGTGGTACTCTGTTCTGTTGTAACGGAGTCTCCGCTTAATGCTGTTACATTTTGTTTGAGAACACAGTTTGCTAAAGCGAATTAAATGACCTCGGTCAATTTAATAACTATAATTGAAAGAGTAAGTTTAGCCATTTTAGGAACACTTGGGACGTTCATTTTACGTAGAAAAGGAGGGTGTTGGCTGACGGTTCATCACTGCTTCCCCAGTAAACAAGGAACGTCCCTGAACGTTCAAAATAGGTCTAAAAGTAGTCTGTCCGTCAAGGACATATTTTAAACGTCAATGGACGTCCAAAAGCCATCTTAATAAGTTAGTTAAGTGGTGACGAATCGATAACGTCAGTGGACGTCCAAAACGCGTTTTATACAAGTAATTTATTTAGGGACCAATTAATAACGTCAATGGACGTCCAAAATACGTCTAATAGTCGTCTTTTCAATGTCTGTGTTTGGACGTCTTTTCAACTTTCATTTTCAACCTTAAGAGAACGTTGATTAGGCCGCAGTCATCACGTTATTACAACGTTGAATCAACGGCTAATTGTTTACTGGGTCTGCTGTTGCTTTTCTTCGTTTTCTTGTTAAAGTTTTGTTTTATTTCACGTGAAAAAAGATTCCTTCCCTTTCTGGCAAACCCCCAAATCCTCAGTTCAATTCTAAACTCACAAATAAGAGAAAATAGCCCTTACTTAAAGTGAAATTCTATCAGATTTTTTTCAAAGTACTGGTATAATTTAGACTTTGGCAGTTGTGGTGACAGGAACCAGGAGTCACAAATTTTATTTGAAAATACACCCAAAATGACCAGTGAACATGCATTTGTTTCTACTGCACTTTCATTGTAATATTTTCTAATGTACATTTTTCCTAACACTCCATGCATGTTGTAGGCCTGTATTTACGTAGTCCATGTAGTAGCTTGAGGCATGTATTTATTCAAATATGCTCCATATTTTATTAAATTAGTAAGTTATATATATATTTGTTTTAATGATGGTGTCATGATAGTGATTGCCATTGTTCTTTTGTTCTCTCATGACAATACCAATTTTATGTTTAAGCACTGAACACATTCGCCTTTAAACTATATTTGATCACTAAAAAAGAACAGCATTAGACGAAAGAAGGGAGAAAAAAAATTTCAGCACCACGACATCATATACTCTTTGTTATTTAGAAATCATATTTGTGTTACAAAGATTATATTACACAACTCCATGAACCCTCATGTGAAAGATTGTGTGGGATGTCCTTTGCAAGTGATCCCACAATGGAAGATACCACAATTTTGGGGTTAGAGGGGGGACCTCCTTCACTCCTCACGTGCTGCTGGCAAAGCTTACATGATCTTCCAGACCTTTGGATCAAACCCTTTCCTGTTTATTTTTTCAGCTGGAGATTGCTTACTCACTGAGGTTTTCTACGGCCGTTCACAATGCTGTCTGCTCTCTGTCCTTCAAATACACACCTAAATATAGTTTAATGTCACACAGAATGAAATTCTCCACTCACCTTGAGGTCCTTTTATATATATTAAACACAGGAAAAGTCTTTCACTTAAAGGTGCATGCAGACACACAGATTTTTTTATATGTGAAGGCATGGAGTCCTGCTGAAATCTTTAAGATCCTGAAATGCCATGAAAATATAAGCTGATGACAGACACACCAAACACTGAAAAAAATAGTACTGTATTATTAGTTGTTAAGAATTTGTGAAATATAGATATATGAATATAGATATGAATGTAGATATATGAATGCACTGTATCATATTATTGCAACAGTTTTTTTTTTCTGAGCAAAACACAGAACATTAGCTAACATACTGTGAACTTTGTGTGCAGTGGCAGTGTATTCGTGTGGGACTCGATGTGTGATTGAGGCAAGTACATTCTTTTAGAGTACACTGGCCTTTTGCCACACTGCTAAAACCATGAAGGGCATTACCAGGAATTACAAGGAGTACAACACTAGAAACTTCAACATTTTAGCAGCTAACAGATTCAGTTTTTTTTTGGACTATCCTGTTTGGCACAAATAACAGATAGAAAATATTTAATATCACTACTTGCTCTCAGTGATGTTTTTACAGACCTCCACAGTTCAGTGAAACAACTCAAGAAATCCCAAACTCATTTAGTGACATTGAGGTCCAGGCTCTGGTGTGATCAGGCGATTGTTCTGAAAACCTACCAGCTTCTTTGTTTTATTCAACAGTGTTAGCATTTTTGTCTATTTCCTTTTCTTAGTAAGGGCTTATTGATAGCACCACATCTTTTATGATTCACCGTATAGAGTTGTCTTCTCACAGTGGAAGAATGGTCAGAATGACCAATGGATGTGTTAAAATCTGTGAACAGAGTGAATGCTTATATGATAGTGGTACATTTGTACATTTAATCTTTTTATTTTTTTACATTTTCATTTCTAAATTGAAACTGTTGAAAATCTTTTCCAACACACATAACTCTGATCAAGTACAAACCTGTGAGTGTCTGAGAGTGAACTGAGGAGGAGGCCATGGCCGGCCTTGGTGCCCTGTAAGCAGTTCTGACCAGTAGAGGTCTGGTAAGGGGGCAGTGGACAAAAACGGTCTGTTCTGAAAACACAAAGCATGGAAAAAAAACCAACATAAAAATCAATGAATTTCACAGATTACCGGCAAGAAGAAAACTCACATGGGTCCTGGGGACAGCCCCCACACCAAGTGTGAAATAAAACCAGGGTGTCCTTACCAGCTGTTGTCTCTCAAAGCCTCTCTGTGGTGGAGCAGCTGCAGGGTATTCAATGCAGACAGGAAGCAGAAAGAGAGAGAGGGAGAGCAGCCAGGCTACTGAAGCAAGCGAGGCTAGTGTTGACGGAAGCCGCTTATGGTGTTGAACTGAGAACAGTGTTATTTTTTTATTTATAGATACTGATGTTTGTGTTTTTGAGATTGACATTTTGAAATACATATATATGTACACATATAAAGATTACAATAATACCCCTCCAGAATATTACAACCAAACATATATACATAATCTCCAACCCACATACAGACATGTCTTTTGGGCTGTGCTGGAGGCCCATGCAGACACAGGGAAAGCACATCAAGCTAACGTTGGAACCAGTGAGGAACTTGAACCTACAACCCTGCAGTTGTGTGATAGTGATGCTACCTGTTGTGCCACTCTGCTGTCCACATGCAATCCACAAGGGTTCTTTAGTAAGGAAAATGGTTCTATAAAGAACCCTGAACACTCAAAGAACATTTTGCATGATTAAAGGGTTCTTTTCATTATAAAAGGGTTCTTCAGATTCATAGAGAATGTGTTATAAATGGTTCTATATAGCACCTTTATTTATTTTTTTTGGTACCATTCAGAACACTTTTTAAAAGGTGCTATACAGAACTATCTATGGCATACTGTCCAACAATCTGAAGAGCACTTTTATGATGAAAAAACCCTTTAATCAAGTAAATGGTTCTTCGGGTGTTTAGGGATTTTTATAAAAACCATTTTCTTTACCAATTAACCCTTGTAGAACCATTATTTTTAGCGTTTTCTTGATAAACTAGGAGCAGGATTTTAATATAAATCCAAGCACTACAGGTATATGGGCTGCTGGTTTAGAGCTAAACTGGTGCCTAATCTAACTCTGCAAGGGGTGAATTAAGACTGAGGATCAATAGATGAGTATGATAGAGTTATACTTATAATAGGCATAGACTGGGAACTTAACCTTGTAAACAACCATGGCAGAATTCACAGTTCTTAGGTCACACTTAGTATATATACATAACAGGAAATAGATTTTTTAATGTATTCAATTTAATTAAACATAATCAACTTAGTATACCGGTCCAATTGGCTCTTTACATTTAGACTAAATGGACATACATTGCTCATGTTAGAAATTTTAAAGTAACACTCTTGTCACACTGAAAAATGCTATATCTGTTGAAATACATGTCTACACTTCTCACTGTAAGCCTGCATTTGGCTTGAAAGTGAGATCCAAAAATGAGGAAAACTCCCATTTTGAGGATGGATTTTGAAGGTATGAGGAACTTCTGGAAAACTAAAAGTGCTTTGGGGCATATATATAAAGATCAGTTGCTTGAAACGTCTTTTTTCCTAACTCAAGCCGGCCCATAGAGATAACGTTAGTTATCTTGTCTGCATTTCCTATATATCATGAACATATGCTCTGTGGTTAGAAGACCTTCCCTCACACAGTTTTTTTTTTACTTTGAATGTCTTTCTCCATTTTGTTGGCCTCACTTTTCATAAACGAGCACTTTGTTGTTCTACAATTACAGTATAGTTAGTTATCCATCTATTGCTTTGCATACTTTATTAGCCCCCTTTCATTGTGTACTTTAATGGTCAGGACTCTGATAGGACCACCACAGAACATGTATTTTCAGATGTTATGTCATTCTCCCTGCTGCAGGGATGCTGATATGTTGGTAGCATGGTATTTTTTGTGTTCATTGACAGGAGAGGATTCGTCAAAGCAGTCTTGCTTGAGATTTTAAACACCCCATTGTCACTGGTGAACTGGGAAAAATCCACCAAACATAAATACTGAGTCAGCAGTGTCCTGTGACAACAGATGAGCTACTGTCACTGACTTTATATATACAATGGACGCTGAATGTAGAAACAAGGTGGGCATTTTAGTGTTATTTCTTCTTCTTCTTCTTCTTCTTCTTCTTCTTCTTATTATTATTATTATTATTATTATTATTATTTTGAAATGCTGAAAAGGGTACAAACATACAACTATGTCCGACGATACAAGTACAAAACAATCAGTAGCCTAGAGACATTTAAGAAATAATTGGCACAAACTACAAAATAAGAGATTATATTACAATAGTGTTTTGACTGATCGGTGTATGTGGATTCGTATTAGTGACGTCATGTTCCCTTTCACCCAGTTTATAGCAGAGGCGAGGTTACTATCGGTCATCTCCAGAGAGAACGAGAAAGATGAGAAGGAAGGAGGTCTTTCCTCTCTTTCCCTTTTGAAAACGGTTTTATTATCTTAGATTAAAACAAATAACATCTCTTCCTCTATTTTACCTCAGATAAAATATACCACAGTCGTCGTACCTTAAAGTAAACAAAGCGCGGCCATGGCGTGTCGAGGGTTCGTTGTTCCTTAAGAAAATGTACGTTTTAAAACAGCTCAAGATTTGTCAGCCGAAAGAGCCTTCGATACCGTCCAGATCCTATTTTCGATGCAGTTGCACGGAATAAAGCTTCTTTCAGGCGATATTTTAAGGGAAAGCAGAATAATACTGCTATTCATATGCTGCAGTATCAACGCTATTTTTAGCCAAACAAAACTCCCTCTCCCTCACCGAGGTTACTATCGGACAAACAGCACGCAGAAGACTGAATGGGGGAGCATTAAGCTGTTTTCCTCCACAGATCCACATTGTTTTGTCTACTGACCGTATAAAGTTAAATCTAGGCTAACAAGCCAGTTCAATTGCTTTATTCCAAGGTTAAGAGGCGACATCCATTTCGAATTGGCTTGAATTCGGTTCATTGTGGAACCGTTGAACAGGAATCCCACTGATTTTACAATAACTTATCTTATTTCAGTCGTTGGCGTAAACAATGTCGTTCCATATACTATGCTTGTTATTAGCTAGCAGCTGAGCTGTGAGATGTGTTTTGTATAACTGCCTCCATATTTATTACTTCCTTCATCCATTCATTCATTGTCTGTAACCGCTTATCCAATTCAGGGTCGTGGTGAGTCCAGAGCCTACCCGCAAAAGCAGGAACACACCCTGGAGGGGGCGCTTGTCCTTCACAGGGCCACACACTCACATCTATGACATTGTTGAGTCTCCAGGCCACCTTCCAAAGTATGTTTTGGAGTATCCAGAGGAAACCCACGTGTACACGGGTAGAACACACCTAACTCCACGTAGACAAGTTGACTTAAACGCACTACCTCCAGGTTCCTGGAGCTGTGACTGCGACACTACCTGCTGCACCCTATTTATTTAAACTAGTTCATTATGTCTGCTGATGACATCATTTTTTATTTCACATGCTATAAAATCACTTTACATCACTGGAAGGCCTTTCCTTTCAAGAAGAACTTAACAGTTTCACTCTTTGTTTGATCCATCATGACGAGTGACACACACCAAACTCAGGATCTACACGTTCATGGTGGTCTTTGCTGTTATTTCAAAAGGTATGAAGGTACAATGTACAAAATTGTATTATATGGTCATCAAAAATCACTTTTTTCTACCAACTTGTAATGTAAAACCCCAGCTGATAAACATTTCTGTACAGCTCAGTCAACTTTCAGCACCAGTCTCAAGGCACTTTTGTTCCATGGGATGTGTGAACTTACTGTCTGATTTGTAGTTAAAAATCAAATATTATTTTAGTTACATAGCTCTTTTCACAACAGAAAGTCACCAAAACAGCTTTACTGAGATCCACATCCAAGTCTCATATGAGCAAGCCAACAGTGACAGTGGCATAAAAAAAGCCTTTAGTGCATGAGGAAAAAACCTTGAGAGATACCAAGACTCATAAGTGGGTGACACACAGTCACACATTCACACCCAGGGACACTTTTGAATCACCAGTCACCTACCAAGGTGTTTTTGGACAGTGTAAGGAAACCGGAGCACCCGCAGGACACATATGCGAACACGAGTAGAACACACTGAACTCCTCATAGACAGTCACCCGGAGCAGGACTCGAACCCACAACCCCAGAATCCTTTTCATCTTTGATTTGGACTGTAGTTTTAATGTTTCTGCATAACC
Source organism: Hoplias malabaricus (assembly GCF_029633855.1). NCBI lineage: Eukaryota > Metazoa > Chordata > Actinopteri > Characiformes > Erythrinidae > Hoplias > Hoplias malabaricus. The sequence continues at coordinate 12,983,506 of NC_089801.1, read as the reverse complement.
CAACTGTTAATGTGAAGAAATTGATTAGGAGTTTTGTAAAAACTCAATTCTAGAGATATAGTCAAACAGAGGTTACAATCTAAGCAACAGCATTCTGTGAAATACTTCAGACGTCTGGTTCCTATCACAAATTAGGGAGTACGAGTTCTGACTCGATTACGTTCTCTAAGATGGACCATATTTCACATCACCCTAGAGGACTTACGTTTAAACCATTTCATTACACAGTTTTCAAAATAGTTGAACACCCCCTTTAAAAGAAAGGTGAGGAGGGATAGTTGCATTGAGTGGATGGTCAAACCAAAGCGCATAACTCATGTGCCATATATTAACTGTTTGTTTTATGACTTGAAATGAGGAGTGTTTATTTCTGTGCTTCTTTCTTTCAGCTTTTCAGTTTCATTAGCATAATGTACACATGTCGTGTGTCGGGTTTAAAGATGTTAGCTCGACTGTTCGTTTGTCAAAATGTAATATATCCCCCTCAACACGCAGTATTTTTCTCTTTTATTTTCGAGCAGTTGTTTTCCTCTCAGCGCCGTTTTGCTGCAGAACAGCATCGCCAGAACTGAGACGTTTACTTAAAAGGGCAACGACATAGCACTGACGTAATGCACACAGGAAGAGCGGGCCCCACCTGTCGTATACATTACTGCTCTGGCTGAGTTTAAAAGAAAATAATACTAATTGGAATGACGTGGTGTATATCCAACAGAATAGCTTGAAATATTGAAAATGGTTAGACTGTTGATCGTACAACTGAACAGGGCTTCCATCACAGCTATATTTGGGAAGGGGTTGGCACTATTTTTTAAATATTATTAATGTTTGGGCAAATTTACACCTAATTGTTAGTGCATTAATGAGCCCCAGTTCCACCCCATTAGTTATTAGATGAAACCCCTCTATCACACAGGATGCCATCAACACGGAGTAGGCGAGGACAAGCACATGCTTTCTATGAGACACACAATGTCAACAACAGTTACTTTTTAGCATTTTGTAAAGCAATATCACAAGAAAGACCCACATGCTGGAGGAGAGTGGCATAGATCTCACATTCACTGACAGAAGCCTGTGCTGGCACAGCTTTTGTAATGAACGGAGAGATTTGGGGCCATCTCCCACCCATAGAGTGTTGCCAGATGTGCTCTCTCATGACTCCTGGCTTTGCAAGGCTGAGGGATCAAAGGGGATCAAACTGGCCATCTCTCAATGTTAGAGCCAATAAGACTGCTGGGCAGAATGCTTTAGCCTCTGTGTGATATTATTGTTAGCATTAACCCTTCCATATCTGTATTACTTCTTTGTTTGGGCACATGCTTATTTACTCGCTTGTGTTTAGAATTCACCATAAGGGAAACCATTATCTGTTAAGTAGGTTTTTGTGATTTTTAAGGGTGGTGCTTTGTGTCAGTGATACTGTGTTGCTTTGTAACATAGTTACAAGTATCTATTGTTTCTGAAATAGGTAGCACTTAAAAAAACATTCTTTCTGTTATATAAAATTATTAGCAATGACATGTAGTAACTGGGCGGCATAGTGTCGCAGTCACAGAGCTCCAGAGGCCTGGAGGGTTCGATTCCCGCTCCAGGTGACTGTCTGTGAGGAGTTGATGTGTTCTCCCCGTATTCGTGTGGGTTTCCTCCGGGTGCCCCGGTTTCCTCCCACAGTCCAAAAACACACGTTGGTAGGTGTATTGGCGACTCAAAAGTGTGTGAGTGAATGTGTGTGTGTCTGTGTTGCCCTGTGAAGGACTAGCGCCCCCTCCAGGGTGTATTCCTGCCTTGCGCCCAATGATTCCAGGTAGGCTCTGGACCCACCACGACCCTAAATTGGATAAGCGGTTACAGATAATGAATGAATGAATGTAGTAACTGATCTAGAAGATTCTTCTACTGCATGTCCTGATTTGACCACAGTGATAACTTCCTTTATTGTTTTGCTTTTTATTACCCCATTTTCACAAACTGTATTTTCTGTTGGTACGTTAGGTGTATTTGAAGTTCGTTAAGTACATTTCTATAAAAATGCTAATATTACATTTAAATATTAATATTATCTTTAAAAACATAATCCTCTGAGCTTAATAACTGCTATTTAGCATGAAAAAGACTTCATATGGTGTTTTTTTAGTAGCTTAGAAACTGCTGCACCTGATTTTCTCTCACCAGCTGGTCAACAAGCCCATCATTGGCATTCTTTCGAGTTACAACACGGAAAACATGATGAAATGAGGTCAATGTCCATCTTACATTGGTCAGTGTTAGCATGTCATTAGAAATAGATGCATCATCACATTTAGAATATTACTTTACCAAAATACTATGATTCATATCTTATCAGTTTTTACTACAATTCACAGGCATACAACCATAGTAGTAAATTTGTCAGACCTGAAAATTGTAAACAATCTTGCATGATTGTTGTCATAATTCATATTGGTTATATACAGCAATGTGCAAAAGACAGAGCCGGTTTTTCATTAACGTAATTTCCAGTCAAGATGAGATATTAACAATAGCCTACTTCCACTGAATAGAGGAAAGACAAAGTAAAACAGCTGAAAAAAGAGTAGTCCAAAAGTTTTAAAAACATTTTAAAGATACAGGGAAAATATGATACCTAACAACCATGCAGGACCATGTCACCACCAGAAGAAATTTAAAAGTCAAATAAACTGATGATGTTCTCAGCACAATAGATTGACCTGTGCAGAGCCCATCCTTGAGTGTGTTTGGGACTACCTGGATAAGAAAATGCAGGTAAAGTTTTATGATTGAACATCATAGGTGTGGGGGAAAAATACCTCTGAGTTTTTCATTGAAAAAACTGAAAGCAAATGGAAGTTGTAATAAAGCCAAATATGTGACAATAAATAAACACATTGTGTATTGTTCCAGTTGTGCTGATGCTAAAAATGCATAACTTATATGTAAGTTGGCTTGACTGGAAATTTTATTATCAAATGATGGTCTCTAACTTTGGATTTCGAAAACCAACATGGGCTATCCAAACAAATCCTTAACTCAGCAGATCCATCAGAGAATTGAGGAAGAGGTGTGTGGGTCGGGTGTGTTTTTGCTGAGTGGTCTGCCACATACCTACCCCAGTGCACAGAGACAGGAGACTACAAAAACAGGATGCAAGCACAAGTCACATGGTCAGACTAAGAAAAACTTCAAGGTTACATGTGGCACAATCTGAACATTTTGCCTGGTTTTGATTTGTAGCATATCTGTCCAACTCCATTGAAACTAACTCATAAAGCTAGAAACCAAATATGCTGAGGTTAATAAATTAGTACAAAGCTTTCAGCTGTTGAATTATGGACTGTTGTATAATTGCTGGCACTTTTCTTAAAGTTATTCAGTAAATATCCCACCTAATGGCAGTTTGTTATATTTTAACCTATAAACCCAAGCCAATCAGCATCTTCTGTTACACTTTCACCACATGTATGTGCAAACTTATCACTTTAGAATATAAATAATAACGTTATTTCAATTTCATTTTTGTGGAACAACCCAAGCATGTAACTGAATTTTGATGTTTGTGGACACTCACTTATCCAATAGTGTAAGTAGGTTGTCCCTTTTAACAGCTGCAGGAATTGCTTCTACCCTTTTGAGGAGGCTTAATACATGATGATGGAACACTGATGTGAGGATTTGGTTGCATTAGTATTAGTGAGGTCAGGGACTTGACCTCGGAATTCAGATCATAGCTGAATGTAGAGCATGTCATTTCATTTTACCCTTGTTATACATAGATGACACCAATGTAACCGAACACCCGTGTCCACAATGGGCACAGTGTCCACCTAAGATCTGAATTCACGGTTAGGGGTGTACGCTAACTTTAGGACAGCCTTTTCTTTGCGTTCATGACAACCTTCATCAAAATGGCGTTTGTTTTTAGAGGATTGAATGTTTAAACATAAAAAGCCACTATGAAATAAAAATACACAACATGTAGAAAACCCACATTCAAACACAATGGAACGTCGTTTTAAACATTTCTATAATTTGCGTTATTGCACGTTCAGAAAAACAAAAGAAGGTTAAATGAACGTGTCCGCAGCCGGAGCCGTTGCCGGTTTAAGAGCTGTTTTGGGTCCGCACGTGCTTGTGTTTCAGCGCGGGAGGGGCCCGTAAAACTCTCACAGCTTTGACCGAGAGTTACCTCGCCTGCTCGCAGCTCTTAAAGGGGCCACGCGGCTGGCGGTATAAAAACGTGGAGGAGCGAAAAAAAAAGCACAACACAACAGACAGACAGAGAAGGAGAGAGTAACGGTTCTACGTAGAGGAGAAGAGGACCAGTTTTTTTCCCTCAATTCTTTCTCGGAAGGACTTAACATTTATGAACACAAACAGTCTCCACTGAGTAGCGAGGGTGAGTGCAGGCGGTTTTGTGAATTAGTTTTCATTTTTCTTTAATGTATTTTTCCCAGTTAAAAACGATGCTGAGAAGTTCCGAAAATTGCGGTAATGCATCAGAAAAGTCGTCCACCTCTTTGTAATCTATAATGCTGGAAATACTGAAGTGTGTTCAGCTCGAAAATAAGTGTTATTCGGTGGCTTTCTTTGTCAGGACTCAAAGCCTGGGTTAAAAATGAATGTAACCTGTATTTATCCAACGCGTTTCAGAGAGTATGACAACCGCATAAACGTATGTGTTGGGTTTAAGTGACCCCTGGGTTTGGAATGACACGATGTATTTATGTCACTTTTAAGAACATTGCTCATTTTCTTGTGTCTCGTGGCTCGCAGTTTGCTGTTGTCTCCAGATGGAGCGTTATAACATTCCTCTGGACTTTTAAGTTTGTGCTCTTCAGAGACCTTCGCGCATTTTTGTGGTAAAAAGGTGAAACTGAAGCACAAAGGAAGACCTTACTCTCGTGAGTCGAGCATCTGTTCCTTCCTAAGCTGTCCAGAGTAAAGCCCCATCACCCCCAGCCCCCAACGTCCCACGGTTAATGAATTAATGGATTCATTAATAAATCCAAAACGGCATCTAATAAAAACGAACATCTGGTCATAGGTTGTATGCTTGCTATATGCTGTATGTTATATATGTATGTGTTTCTGAACTTGTGTTAATGTAACGCTGGGTTTCCTGTTGTGGTGGGGCTTTAGCAAAATGACCGACAGTAACCTCCCTCTGTTCTCTCTCTCTCTCTCTCTCTCTCTCTCTCTCTCTCTCTCTCTCTCTCTCTCTCTCTCTCTCTCTCTCGTTTTTTCCTCCTTTAAAATGTGTCTCAGTTACATTGTTCCCAGACTAAAAAGCAGTCTTTTTTTCTCCTTTTAGTCTCTCTCTCTCTCTCTCTCTCTCTCTCTCTCTCTCTCTCTCTCTCTCTGTCTCTCGCTCTCTCGTTTTTTCCTCCTTTAAATTGTGTCTCAGTTACATTGTTTCCTGACTAAAAATCAGTCTCTTTTTCTCCTTTTAGTCTCTCTCTCTCTCTCTCTCTCTCTCTCTCTCTCTCTCTCTCTCTCTCACACACACACACACACACACACACACTGTATAGCTACCCATGCTTTATGTTTAATAGCATTTGACACTGGATATTTTTTGTTGTAAAAATCTTATATGACAAAACATTGAGACAGAAGAAAAACCATATGGTTAATAAATTTATATAAACCATAAGAATTGAAAACATGGGGCTAATGTTTTTCATTTTTATTTCCCAAATTCTGCACTCCAAAGTGAATGACAGCAGTTAATAATAACAAAACCAAAGAAAATACTTCATATTTTCATATGTTATCACTAAACATTGCAGAAAATAGCTGCCTAGGCTTTAGCGAATATCATATTAATGCACCTTACATCCTCACTATGGTCTACATCAGCAGTGAGAGAAAAAACTGTGGTAAACAAGAAAAACAAAAGACAAAATTGCAGTTCGCTGACAGAACCGATAGGGGCGCCATATTCGTTGTAACTGGCCATCTGCCACAGTTCAAAGAGCTGCAGAAATAAAGACATATAAGAAGAAACAGACCCATCTTTATTCTTTAATTTGTCCTCCTTTTCCAAGTATGTCAGCCATCCAGCCGAGGTTATGTAGAACAGGTGGATGTATCCCTCCTTTCCTACTAAAGAAAAGTCATTAATCATCATTTCATAAACCTGAAGATTTCTGGATTTACTCTCCAGGATTTCAAAGCAGACATGAAAAGGCCATCCTAATGCTACCAGTAACCACCCACTGGACCACCAGTGCTATAACAAGCAGACAGCTTCCTTTCCCAACAAGTAGCACACAGCTTTAGTCGACATGATTGGTTCAAACTAATGGAAGAAAACAGTTTATGTACTTTAACAAACCCATTGTTTAAGGGCAGCCATTTTGTATAGTTGGACATATCTTTATGTACCACCATTTCTGTAAGCACCAGTAAATAATTTTATGCAAATGTCCCTACTTATACAACTTTATTATTATTAAAATTATTTAAATATATCTATTTATAAACTCTGGAGGCAAAAATGGTTTGATTGTGTTTTATCAAGTCAGATTTTTATTTTGTTGTTTACAATATTAGAGCTGGGAAGAATAAAATAATCTTGAGGGCCACTTTGTGTTCCACTTCAGTGTCAATTATGCGATAATTAGAAGCAATGAATGTCAGCTGCCAGATAAGCCATAAGGCATCTGTTCCATTTGGTATTTGGGAGAAATGGCTAATAGTAAAATCTTCAGTAATCCGAGGCAGTTGCAGCTTTACCAGTCTACATTTTAGCCTCATTTAATTTAAACCCTATGTGTATTTTCTGAATACAGATATAGATTATCTGGAGCAAAAGTGGGTGGTCTCCTGGCTTCAAATGTTTACCAGTTCAAATGTCTGTTGACTTTTGTGCAACATACTGCTGGTGCTGTTTTTGGGTGGCATCCCATCATCTCATTTTATAAACTCTGGAGATAAGGGTGGCGTGAGTCTCGTCCAACAAATAGAAACCAATGTGTTCTGCTCTGCTGGGTCGCTGTATGAAGTGTGTCATTAGTTTGGCATTGTGGACAGCTTACTGACTCAGGCACCTTCTTGTCTTTGCAGGTCCAGAGAGGTGGTACGGACGGGCAAGATGGTCGTCTCCACTCAGTTGGGTTTGCTCTTGTGGAAGAACTTTACCTACCGACGGAGACAGACCGTAAGATCAAAACAAAATTACACTTCATGTTAGAAATTTTCTTTTGACATTTGAAAAATATTACTGGGTAAAACTAAACTAGCAATAAAAAATGGCCATAGCTGTGAAATATTCAGCATTCTCCTCTGCCTCCTCTGTACTTTTCACATTTCACAATTCAAAAGTTCTTATAAGTATCAAATATGCTTATGAGCTAGTCAGTGTTCGTAGGAGGCTAGAATACCTGTAAATTGATTTAAATCTGTTCAAAATGGTGTGTAGATGAAGTGTAGATGATTGTATACTCATTGAGAAAACCATAAAATTAGTTACAAAATAATTTATATCCAGATTTTCTCACATTTGTTAAGGAATTAATACTTTTCTGGTAGATATTTGGCCCAAAATATTGTAAATATATTTAATCAAATATATGACTTAATATATTTTAAAGCTTCAGAAACACTTATACAATCAAGTGTGACATTCTTTAATGTCCAGCTCTGTCCCTGAGGGCCAAAGACCAATGTCCAGTGTCCTAAGTCCAGTACACTGCTTTAATCAAACACACCTGTATTAACTAGTCAATTAGTGGCCAAGTTTAGCATGTGTTCAAGTAGTGAAACCTGAGATCGATTCTGAGTGTCATGTATGGGGCACATTCCCTGTCTATAAACCATATGGAAGCATCTGCTGAGGGTTTGGGGGCCATCCAACAGTTGTAGGGGAACTTCATGAAAGAGGTATTGTTCTAAACAGCTGATGTTTCAGCATCATCTGTCAGCACACAAGCTCCACCTTTACTGTTAGCCCCCATCAGAGGCAACAATCCCCTTTAAACTATTTTGTTCACATGTGGAGCTTGGCAAATTTTTTGTTGTCTAGCTGTTTATCACTGTTTGTATTACAAAGGTACACAAAAAAAGCACACACACACACAAACTAACTCTTTGGGGACACCAGCAAAACAGAAATGTGCCTCATAGAAAATGGCTGACAAGACTTTAAAATGACAGAGACACTGTGGTTTTAACCACAAGGCAGTGAAATGACAAATTTAGTCAGAGCAAATCCATGGTCTGCCTTTGTACTGCTTTTAAACTCAGAAGACTTTATTAATCTAGTATTAATCTAGTTATAAAATGCTTATTAACTGAGATAATGTGCAGCAATTTTCATAATTTTAAAGAAATCTTCATCTAATATCTTATTCTCCCACACTTTAAATTCTCTTCTAGGCACATATAAATTGTAAAAAATTGGATGTATTTATAGGATTATGTTTCTCAAAATAACATTGTTTTGAAATATCTGGAAGCCATTATTGACCAAACAAAACAACCAAAACGACACTTATACACTTTAATAAAGAAGCTGCTGGTGCTCTCTGAAATATGAATTGACCACCCACAGATACAGACTTCAAGAAACAAATGTTTATTATTTGAATTGTAAAAAGAAGAAAATGCAACCAACTTTAGAGACATGGAAATAGTAAGAGTGGAAACATTAAATACAAAAAATAATAATAAAAATAATTTGTAATTAGCTTGTAAAGTGTCTCTGTAAATTTCTGCTGAATATATATTTTCAGCTTTTTCCTGAGGCTGAAAAATGAATAACATTTTACTTCACATGGATATGAAAGAGTGAGCCTTTTCACTTTGTTTTTGGGCAGGTGGGTCAACTGCCTGTAGCATCTCAGTTCTTGAAATTTCTTGAATAGAAACTTTAGTCATTCATTAAAGAAAAAACAAACTAATTGTTGTCAGTGTATTGGCCTTTCCCTGAGAATATGCCAACCAATCAATTTTCACCATTTAGGACCACAATTCTGTGGGTGTTTTAATGAATCAAGTTATCAAGTTACGTAAACCAAAAATAGTGAACTATTTTGGACAAAGTACTGATGTGAAATCTTTAACACTTACATATTTTTTTCAGCAATGTATTTTAATATATTTTAGGGAGTATCACCAAAGAAATATCATTTTCCATTCTGGTCTTTTCCCTGTAGGCAGCCTTATGTTGCAACATTGTGTGCTCAGAAATAATGTGCCTGAGGATTAAGCATGCCATTTAGGATCTTTAGGAATTTAACCTGAGAAAGGCGCAACTTCAAAAACAGTAATTTCTCTTTCTTCTTCCATAGATCCAGCTGCTCATTGAAATTGTATGGCCTCTCTTCATCTTTTTCATTCTGATATCTGTGCGACTCCACTATCCTCCCTACGAGCAACATGAATGTAAGTGACCTCTGACACACACCAAAATTTGAAAATGGAAAGTGCTCTGTTCCAGAATTTTCTGCTCACTTCCAGTTCCGTTCTTGACCTGTAACATGAGTTAAAGATTATGAGAACCCCAATTACAAGCCTACTTTTGTTTTTGACATTTGCGTTACAAAAATGGCATATTATTACAGAGAGAATGAGAGAATGAATTCTCATTCTCTCTATCTTTGAGAGAATGAATAAAATGTATTATTTATATTAATAATTTACTCAGTTTAATCACTTTTCTTCTTGAAAATATGCAAACACATCTAGGTGCATTTTTCGTTTAAAGGGCCTGTAACATATTTCTATTAAGGGATCCATTTATATTCTTCTTTTAATGACATAATAGTAACAGTCATTGAAACTGAGACATTGAAATTTTTTTGTAGATTACTTTACATATATGAAGCTGGAAATTAATGGCAGGTTTTAAAACCTCTAAATATTTGGTTCTCTGTTGTTTTACATATAACCTTTTTACAACTGCTATTGTTGCAAAGAAATCTGCATACTAGACCCCAGAGTGTCATAAAAGGGCATCAGTGACATGGAAAATGTCCCTCAGATGTTTACACAATACATACATTTTTTACTGTATTTACATCAAAACAATAACATTTTCTATGACATGAGCTCTTTAAAATTTATGGTAAAAGTCCTTACCATATATTTGAAATGTATTGCGTACATTTCAGATGCTATCATTTGCCAAGTTGTCATCACATCAGCCAAATAGGTTATTTCATTTTTTCATCAAAATATTCAACAAAATGATGTACAAAAATTCGGCTAAAATGTGTGATTGTTTTGACTTTGTGTCCTTTTATATCACATTTATAAACATGTGATCGTGCTTTTCATTTTATGTCTTAAAAAGATTTCTATCTTGGTATAAACAAGAGTAGCTCTTTCATGGCTGTGTATTCATACGTATCACATTTTCACCTTCATTTGAGGCCAATCATGCCAGATACTTTGGGATCACAATGCCAGATTTCTCATCTGAATTTGTCCAGCAATTATAATTAGTGATTGCAGCCAATGTAGGTCAATTTACTTCTAACCCATTTTTGTATGAGGCTTTGACACAGAACCAAATTCAAAAATTGTAAAAATAACCAAGCAACCGATTGGAATTAGACTCATGACTTGGGTGGATGATTTTAACAAGGTCGGCATGTTTTTATTTGCAGTAGCCTAAACTTGTAGTATTTGAATTGAGACGAGGAACTGCCAATATTTGCTTTTTTGTGTGGAAAGTGTACAAAGCCCCAAGGAGGTCAACATGTCGAGTGGCTCAATGTGGAATTACGTGTAAAGCAATAACACTAAAAAATACAACTTTAGGATTTTCAGAGTGATTGCCTATGCTGTGTTATTCCAATGTGAATTGGAGATTTACAGCTTGTTACATTAGGAGTAAGAGTCTTTGTATACCTTAAATGCTACTCTTCCTCAGATTATCTTTTTATCAGTCTGAATAATTATTGGCTATTGTTTCCATTTTTCTACTTTCCTAATGTCATAACTGAATTTAATCAAGTTGTTTTAGAACAATTGTTATTTTTATAAAGAATCTATTTATAAATATACCTACAATAATGTGCCAAATGTCAAAGGCCATTTTTCATTTATTTAATTTCCAGTAAACCACAGTCTAAATGAAAAAGAAATATTTACAAATGTATAAATTATACAAACTGGGCAGAAGGCTAGACTTTTATACTTATCACCCAATTATGATCTGTAATAAACAAATCTCAAATAGACAGCAGTCACTGAAAGGTAAATAATCTGTGAAAAAGGTTTTGTACACAAAATACACACTGCACTTACCAAATGGTTCATAGTTCTACTGAGCGTGAAAAAAGGCACAAAAGAGATAACTCATTCTTCTAGATTACCTTAATGTGACTGACATGTATTGGCTTACTTGTTCACGTATTAAACCTGGGCTGGTGTATTCTTCTAGGGATCAAAACAGAAGCGGATTTGCAGAAACCTGATAAACTTGTTGAGAGAGTTATGCTTGAAGTCAGAATATAGTCATTTTATTTGCTTTGGCAATAATGTTCCTGATAACATCTTATCAGGAATAGGTAGCAGCCAATGGAGAAGTCTCTAACATTTTTGTAAGAAATATGAGTTTACTGTGTTGCCATATTCTAAAAATGATTTAAATTGTTTGAAAATTGTGAAGCAATCCCAGGGTTTTTGAAATATAAAGACTGATTGAAATTCAAAATAATAATGTTTGGGCTGTTTTCATATGAATGTTACATTCCATTACAGTACATCCCATATATAGTTAAAAATTGCTTAAAAATTTTATTTTTTTGTCATCAACATATTTTCCTAATAAATAATGATCTCACAGACATATTTCTAAAAAACATAACCTTACTGGATCAGTGCACAGTCAGATATTTCAGTTATTTGGTTCAAGTTTTTTTTTTATATTCAAGAAATATATTTTACTGATGTCAAAGGTTTATTCATGTTTTGCCTTGAATATTTTGCTGACTAAAATTTTCTTTTATTTTAGGCCACTTTCCCAACAAGGCCATGCCTTCAGCGGGCACTCTGCCGTGGGTGCAAGGCATCATCTGCAATGCTAACAATCCCTGCTTCCGCTACCCCACACCCGGAGAGACCCCTGGGGTGGTGGGAAACTTTAATGACTCCATGTAAGCCTGCTACAATCCCTGCTTTCATATAAGCCATCTCATTTTGTTGTCAGTTTCAGTTCCTGTCAAAATTGGGCTTTTTAATGTCACAAAATGGAGCCTTTCACAGCAGATATAGCATACATATATCAAACTCCCTCATTACGTCAAAGCAACTTGTGATTCCTAACAAAAATCTCAGATTGAAAGGGAGTTGGTAGCAGTAAAGTAAACAAAAGGAAAATTCTGCTGCAGCTAAATGAGCTTAATTAGACAGTGTGGTAGACTATAGTTTATGGAACAGTACCTGATTTACTGTGGCTGTATCTTTTACAGAATCTCCCGGCTCTTCACCGATGCCAAGAAAATACTTCTGTACAGTCAAAACGACAAGAGCTTTGAAGGCTACAAAGGACTCGTCAGGGCTTTAAGGAAACTGCAAAAGAATACTGCAGGTATGTCTGGAGCGTTTTGCTTGCATTTGGAAGAAAACTTGATAAGTATGTAAAAATGAATGTGAGAAAAATGTAATATTAAAAAAGTTATATGATACTCCCATGGCATTTCTTCCACATTACACGTCTACTTTTCCTAAAAAAACAGAATATAGATTTAGACCAATTTCTGAAAGAAGCAGTGAAGGTGTCCAAAATATCTAAACAAAATTTCCTTCACTGATGCAGCATCTTTCACTTCCATCATCAGCTATAGAGCATTATTCATCGTGCCCTGCTCTGGGCAGCCACAAATAACTGGCTTGCTTGGTTCATGGAGTTAATTAAAGGGAAATATGTGAGGCCCACACGCCATGTCGCTTACTGTATCAGACTGTTCTGTTTGAAGAACGCCAGGGTTGCCTCTGTCTGTCTGTTTCCTGTTCCACTTCCTGGATGCGTGTGAATGTTCTAGAAAATGCTTTGCATGTCACAATTTGATCTGCAAGTACTCAGCAAGATACAACAATGAACTGGACTGACTTAATTCAATTTGCATTGTTTTACCAAGCTTACATACAAACTCACCTCCAAGTGTAGTTTATGTGGACACCATGTACTTATTTGGTTATTTTAAATTCAGCACATATTTATTCAATGCACTTTACTCATTAAGTTTATGAATGATGTGTTTTCAGATAATTTCTTTAAAAATAGGCATTTGACAGTTTTAAAATAAGAGCTTTAAAAATAGTTTAGTCTTTGTCACAGAGGTGTTTCTAGCATTTCAAAACAGGAAAGCCCAAAATATGTTTCTTATCACTGGACTAATAAATGCAGAAATTAAAAGTTTGGTTCATAATATATAACAATGGCATTAGTGATTTCCTTTCATCCATCCATCCATTATCTGTAACCGCTTATCCAATTTAGGGTTGCGGGGGGTCCAGAGCCTACCTGGAATCATTGGGCGCAAGGCGGGAATACACCCTAGAGGGGACGCCAGTCCTTCACAGGGCAACACACACACATTCACTTTCGAATTCACCAAATAACAAAGAAGACCAAGAACATTTTGTTGATTTTAAGAATTACAATTATTTATTTATTAAATATAACTGGTTAGAGTAAAACATGTGAAGTTTAATTGTGGCTGTGCGCACCTATATGGAGTTTTGTAAACACACACAAACACCGCAAAATGTCTCCCCACCACAAAAACACACACTCTTGCGAAATTAGACAAATTCAGCCGTCCTCCTCTCTCTGTGAGATATAATACATGTGTAAATGTTGCAGAGTTTGAGCCATCCTGCTGAGCTTGTGAACAGCCTAGTAACATAACTAATGTAGAGCCAAACACAATCCCAGAAACACACAGATACAGAGCTTGTTCCTGTTTTATTTGCTATCATTTATCTAAATGAGACTTTAAAAATGACCCTGTCCAGCTCCACTGGGCGACAACACTGTGTGTGAGGCTCTGAGGTTTTTATTGAGTTACTGAATCTCGACTTGCCCAAGGACAAAGCCACAGTTTGTACTGAAGAACCTTTTTCTCTGGTTCGAGCTGGGACCGTTTTTTTTCTGTTTCGTAAACAAGTCGGTAGAAACGTGGTGAATGGTTCCAAATCTTGTTCACAAACTGTAATCACTCTGTTTCCTTGTTGGTGGAAAAGCACTATGTGAAATATGGCTGAAGTAATAACAGATGGTGTAATAGTGCCACTTTGTGAAATATGGCTGACCTAACAGCAAAATGCAAAATAACATTCCTACACGCGCATGTGCGTATAAAAACATTAGGAGTCAGTGAGTAAGTGAAAATGCCTCTTCTAAACTGGCCCGGTAGGTGGTCTTGCAAAAATGAAATAGTTTTTAGTTATCATATGTTTTATATTTCTGTAATCTAGTCTAAGTTATAACTAGCTTATGTGTCAACATCAGTAGATATTAGAACTTAGCACTAGCACACAAGTCCCATATTACTGCCTCCCTATATTAAAATTACTTTGTTTCACAATTTGCCTTCCAAAATAAAATGGATATCTCTTGAACAATAATAAACAAATACAGAACATTAACTAACATTACATAATGTTGTGTTTCTTAGTGACAGCTAAGTTGTGTTAATGCAATGCAGTACCATGAAATGCCATTTAAGCTCAGACAGTTTAACTGAAAGTTGAGTAATACATGCTACAGATGCATAGCAACCAGCACTAATGCTGGCACACTACATCTTTACTGTTTACACATTAAAGCTTCTCACCTTCTTCCATTTATTTTCTGTTTAAAAGACCCTTATTGTCTTTTAAAGAACATAGTGGCATCTGGGGCAGTATACAGGACCATAAATACATTTCAATGTTGTTGACATATCCAAGAGCCATAAGCAATACTTAACATTACACTTAGACTGGACTGAGACCAAGTCATTACTGTGTGGATTTTAAAGCATGAGTAAGTGAATAAATAAGTACATGGTTCACAAAGACATTGTGTAACTGATCTACTAATGCGCTACATATTTTCATATTAACTGTGGCACTCTGGAACAGCTGAACATAAACCTAATGTTACCATGTTGAATGCCAAGTGTGGGCTGTAGGTATGTTAGCAGTAACTTCAAAGTACACTGAAGGAATAGGCCTGTTAATTATTATGACTTGATATCCTATTCTAACTCTACATACTGCAGTATTATGTTATGCTCTAAAAATGTTCAATCAATATCATTGTCATATCTGATAGTTGGTTTTGCAATTAAATGTTTATGGCTGGTCAACACAAAAGCAACCTCCTTCAGGCAAATACTTTAAAAGTAATACAAGTTAAAGAACCACACACCATTGATTACATGAATATCCTTTCACCAAGTACCTTTTGTTCCTCTGCCAGGTTTACTAAAGTCCCCTTCTATGTGGGTTTGTCTTTTTGGGCAGCTGCCCCTTCCTTTTTTGGTTCCTTTGAGATTGGTCCAAAAAAACCCACTGACCCCTCTGAGTTCATTGAAAACTGTCCTAAATGCTTGTACAAGATCAAGCTCTGCACAGGACGCTTGCTGTCATTAGATGTACCCTCTTGGCTAATCTAATTTTACTGGACAGCATTTGTGTTGTGTTTATTGGATGCTTTTAAGTGTGCTTCATTAACTTCTATTCATGGGTACTGAGCTGGAATACACACTTCAGTATACAGCATTTAGTCCAAGTTTACATGAATCATTCAATTAGAAATGCTAATGCTGCTAAAAATAAACGAACAACTAATTAGTATTTATGACTGAACCATTCCTTTAAAGGACCTACTGCAACACTATTCAGTGTCAGACATGTCAATTTGCTTCATTACGTTCCACGTACAAGTTTGGACCATAATTAGCTTGGCTTATGATACAGATTTTTGTTTAGCTACATATTATTTTGGTGATATCACCTTAATTTTGCCCACCAATGGAGTTTCAAATCATCAGCTTTGTTTAACACAGTGCTAAGTACTGGAGGGCATGCTGGGAGTTGTAGTTATATACCTGCTGCTGACAGATCTTAATTAATGGTCTCAGAGTGCCTTTGTATGCTCCTGAGGCCTATTTTACAAACTGTGCAACACCTAGATGCCTTCAGCATTCAGAGACTTAGCATTGTCTCAGAGGGCTAACCTGGAGTTAAACATTTCCCCTTAGTCCAAATGGGATTTCTGCTGAGTAGCTTTTTCACTGAAGTCTAAGACAGGTCATTCTGGATCATTGGATTAATCTAATATTAGACGTTGTTAACTTATGTTTTTTATTTACAGGCCATTCTCCATTTTATGTCTATTTGATACATACATAGTATAAGTCGTCTACTATGTTACCATGGATAATATTTAATACATTTATCTATACAAAGAAATGAAAATAAAACTGGTTGATTCAAATCACATTTATAACAGAAGTTACTTTGCAGTACTTAAGTACTATGTTGAAAAATGTTAGAGTATTCTTGTTCTGTTGTCCAATTTAGCCCTCCATCAGTAAAGCATTTACAGTAAAATTTTAAAAAGTGGTGTAGCGGCATAACACTGGCCATCCAAAATGCCCAGGATGTCACAAGAGCTTTTTCCTGAATGCAAGTTGTTAATATTGCACAAAGGGGAATGACCGGCAGTAACCTCAGAGGGCAGGAGGCTGACTCATTCCAGTTAACACCGACGACTCTTCTGGAATGTTCTGACACAGTGAACACAATAAGCTCAGTTAGGATCCTCTCTATCTCTCTCTCCCACCCTCTTCCATCTATAGTGTTTATCCTTATGATAATTATTATATCTGCATCTGTGTTCATATGTTACTTCATTTTTACAGTTTTACAATATTCACGAGCAATACAAATCTGAGGATGCGCATATTTGTTACATAAGAGCAATGAATTCTGTGAGTGCTCCATGAAGTGTTTTCAAATTTGAAAATATTCTCTTGGTTTTGCCTTTAACATAATGTTGTACAAAGCCAGGCATAGAACAAATACGTGATCCAAAAATGCAAACAGCGAAAGCCCAGTGATTCCGAGTAGGCTCCGGACCCACCACAACACTGAACTGGATAAACGGTTACAGACAATGAATGAATGAATGAATATCTTATATATCTTGATATGGAAAAATAGTTAAATTAATCATATATATAAAATATGTGTCAGGCTACTAATCACTTCAGCAAACTGATTATTTGTCTTGAGTATTTGAGCAATCATGACAGACATGATATGGTTTCATATTACCCCAACAACCTTACTGCAGCAGATTGCTAGATAAATTCCTTGTGAGTACCTTATGTATGATAATGGCTGTGTTTTTTTCTTTGTTAACTCTGAACATTAATATTTGTTTTGGCTTATAGCATTCAAACTGAAGGACTTTCTCCGTGATAATGAAACCTTGTCTGAGTTCCTGGAGAATAATGCAACCCTGAGCAAACATGCCGTGCAGCAAATAGTGGATGCTGACGTCAACCTGGAGAAGGTAAGGCAGTTTTGTTTATGTTGTAAATGGCATATTTCAGCTCAGAATATGTGCACTGTAAAATATCCTTTATCCCTTTAAAGCCAAATGTATGAAATATTATACATGATTTTTGGAGGTGGCTTTTTCATCATCTAATGAAAAATACAGAAACAAACTTTCATCCTTTTTGGGCAAGTGTTCTGAGTTCCCTACTGAACTGTGAATGACGTGGAAGCATATCCATGCATTTACCAAACCATTACAAAATTGTTGCCATCATCATGAAAACACAGGAGAAAATCTCAATTGAAGAAAAAGCTAAAATCAAGCAGTTCCAGGTATGATTTGAATGATGTTACTTATCTTAAAACAAAGCATTTGTTGTTCCGTTTCATAGATGTCATTATAATCATACATAAGATAAGATGTAAAATATCCTATGCCAATCCATTAGAACTTCACATAGGGCCCACCACACTCTCTTCCTGCCTGCAAAATTCCTGTTGAATCCTACACCTGAACAATAGGGTTTCTGTGGGGTTTATGATCCGATCAGCAAGCTATCTTTAACAATTATGGTTACTCATTGAGCCCAGCCCATGAGTACCCAAACTGTATCACTAACTCTTCACATCAGACAGGCACCTCCTCTCGTTGGTGTTTCGATGAATTAAGCCCACCCCCCTCCAAGCCAGCTTTACAGTCCTACCTTACCCTTTACCATCAACAACAGTAAATACACACTGACCTCCCTGGTGACTAGCGCTGTACCTAGCACCACTGGCACCTTTAATTCATGCTCAGTGCCATCAGTTCCATATGAACTTTATACAGTACATCACCAACAATCCCAACAGCACCTGTACAGTGCATTTCCCCAAGTAATCTTTGTTCTCCTTATCCACAACCACTGACATTTCAGCTGTTTCTGATAACTCTTTCACAGCTGTCCTTAGTTTCCTGCCCCTGATACTGAATTGCACAAGCAGGGATGTGACAGACTTGGCTACAAATCCTCTAAGACCTATCTCCACCAGTCTTACATGTGCCTTCCACCTGCGTTCCCTCACCTCAGCAACTGCAACTTTTTTCCTATGTCCACCAGCAATTTACAATCACCCCATCTACCAATATTTGTAGCCCGTGCACTCGAAAAATTTCCCCCTTGTGCACAGAGCAAACAATCTTATTACTACAACCACTCCTCAATGCATTAACCTCTAACCATTTGCTGTCCAACAAACATGCTAAAACACTTAGCACCTGATTATGTCTCCATGTATACCGACCCTGTGACAAACTAATTTTACACGCCGATAGAATATGCTTCAGTGTGCCAACCCCTGTACATAATCCACAACTAGGGTCCTCACCTACCCACTGTCCAAAATGTTGCAATCTTGGAAGTTCATCATAAGTTGCACCCGGCAAAAACTTAATACGACTTGCCTCCATCACCCACAACTCTTTCCAGGAAATTTTCGTCTTCTCTGGATTCTCCCATCGAAGACAATGGCCTTGTTTTGCCTGTGATGCTCTCCCGCATTGTACTTGGCCTATCACATCCCTTAGTTCTAATGAGCTCCTGGCTACCTGCATGGTCATTTTCAGATTCCAATTCTTGATTGGTCTTTCTTGGTGCCGCTGCTTTTACCACTGCATTTTTTGATCCTGACCAAATCATCTCACGACTCACCTTTGCACATTTAAATTCCTTAACTAAATTTGTGAGTGGTAACTCCAGTAACCCTCTCCCATACCATACCATACTAATGAAACCCTGCAGCACCCATAGCCACTTACTTATGGCCTTGCTCATAACCATTTCCATCCTCTCTACTTCTGTGATTGAAACATCATAACCTGTCAATGGCCTCCTAATACGAAGCAGTAAGCCGAACTGCAGATACCACAATTTCAACTTCCCTGGCAAACAAGATCTATCAATGCTATTAACAGCCTTCACCAGTTCAGCTTTTAGTCCCACAACTTGTTCTGTATCATTTAGTGCTGCACTATACAATCTGCCTAAACTCTTCACTGGTCTCTCCAATCTGTATTGATCATTTCACCTTCCATCAAAAAAATTAGTGTAGTGTATATGTAGTGTATTCTACCTGTCAAATGCTAATTAATTATAATAAATATTCAGAAAATCCAATCTGTTCTTTACAGCAGCAAAACACATTTAGAAACTTTTACGTATTTGTAAGTATTTTTATGAAACAAAAAGGCATTTTTAATTTTCTAAAAGCCTTTGTGTGCAAAATTTGTTGGCTCAGTTTTCGATTATTAGATTATATTAGACAGATTCAGGGGAATCTGGGATACAGATGAGTATGGGAGGTCTGTTGAATGACCTCATTCTTCAAGCGAAGGTTCAGACAGTAACAAACAACTGCAGATCCTCTAAATATGGAAACACAGTTGTGCAGATCAACAAAAAAAAGCCTTTGTGATTTTTGTGTTTTTATTACCACCAGTATATGAAATGGAAAAAGGTCAGAATGTAGAACAGAGTACTCATAGGTCAAGGACATTTGGAGCAGTGCTTCTCATCACCTTAATGTTATGTTTTCCTGATAAGTTCTGAAGAACAGAGACAGTCATTTGCTATTCGTTGTTTAGTTGAAATCAATCAAAATTAAGAAAACATTTTAAAGAAATCTAAAGAACAGTTTTAACTGATGCAGTGAACTAAATGTATGACCAATTAAAGAAAAACAATATTGGTAAATGCTAAATATAATGCATTTAAAATGTATATGATCCAAAATTTAAAAATTAACTACATTAGGCTTTTAGGTTTTTAAGAGCCACATAATGTATTATTTTCTAAAAATTCTGTTTTATTGTATTATTATTATTTCATGTGTCAGGCTTTAAATCCCTGCAGATCACCACTAAATTACAACATTTTGCTAGCATATTAACATATTAAAGCACATACAAATATGTTGAATATCTTGTTGAGGGTTTTCATATTTACATATCAATTACCTTATTTAATTAAATGCTAATTAATGTATAACAAACACACTTGCACAGCAGAGTCTAACTTCAGTATGTTTATGATGATTTGTCATTTTTAGAAAAATGCTAAATATGGTGTCAGTATAACACTTTATGAACCATAACATAAAGAAACACTTCAAAGTTTGGCAGCCACCTTCAAGACACTATCTTGCCGTAAAAAAAATTGCTTGCTTGCTCTTTCTATGCTTTATTTAGCACTCTCACCCCCCACCCCCACCCCCCCAATATAGAACCCTCTCAGGTTAAAGACATAAAATACCTGACACTGGAGATCTGGCTGGGGTAGTGATATAAAATTTACATTGTTGAATCTTCACTGTGGAGTCTGTTATGTAAGATGCCAAGGATCCTTCACTGAAAAAAGGAACATAGTGAATGTAGACAAGATCCTAATATATGCATAATTTCTTCATGAAAAATATGCATATGTTGATGTATTTGTGTTTAAATAACATACACATTTAAGACAAGCTAAAGCAATCAATGTATTACTTTCCTCAGTAATAAAAAAGGCAGTAGCCCACCTGCACCCCCGCCCCCATAAAATGCATTTGTGTAGATACGACCTTGTTTTGGAGAACAAGGACAAAAAGGCAGACTCCAAAGCAGCAGACAGTGCAGATAATGCATCATTGAGCCACGAGACCACTGCAGTCCACAGCTGCTCACGTGAGGGGGGGTTGTGGAAGGGGTGAGGGGAGAAGGAGGGGAGGAGTCACATGACTGATGCTCAGCACATGCTGAGTAGTAGGAGAATCCTGAGAGAGTCGGACCATATTCACATCATGACACAGCCATTTCGATGAGCTGCATGCTATAATTTTTGGTGGGTTTTTTTAAAGCTTCAGTGACATTTAGTCTGTCCCATTCTTTACAGAATGATCAAAGCACCAGAGGATTCAGAGTGATTATCAGACTTATATTTTCAATTGCACAGAAGTTTAGATTTGGCTGATGTTCCAAATTATGTTAACGTTAATATCGCACTTGGGTGGCACAGTGGCGCAGCAGGTCGTGTCCCAGTCACACAGCTCCAGGGACCTGGAAAAAAAATAGGCTGAAAAATGTTTTATACACTAAATTATGACTGTTTTGGGACATAAAACCGCACAAAATCATAGGTCAACTCCATGAAATGTCTTTGAATGCAGGATTTTACATCAGAAATATCCAGAAATGTAATCAATAATAAATATCTCTTTATTGTTGTGATTTACACATAGAATATATCAGTGTAAGCTTAGGTATAGCTGGTTTAACTAGCCAAATTATAGAACACTCACGTCTTACTCTTTCTACCATGAATACTTAGGAGTTCCTTATATATTTGCAGATGAATTATTAAATAAAATGACACATTATTTATGCTTAACTCAATATCAATTCTCTTGGAATATGAAACAGCTCCCTGTTGTAACACTGAAGTTACGTGTTAGGACAGATAAGGCATTTTTAAGTCTACAGATTACATATAATCTCTTTGGTGTTTAGGTACTTATCAAAGGGTTTGGCGTCCACCTGAGAGACCTGTGTAACACCACATCTCTGGAGGATTTTGTGACCATTGCTGACCCGGGTGTGTCTCAGCTGACACAACACATCATCTGCCAGGCCTCCACCGACTGGCTCAACAGCGCAGAGAGCCACTTCCTGTCCAACCTCGATTTCCTAAAGCCGATAAGGGTAAGGTCATCATAGCTTTATGCCATATATAGCCAGATGTTTGTGAACCCCTGCCTCTCCATGGTATTAATAGGGAGTTTGGCTCCCTTTGCTGCAGTAACAGTTTATACTATACTGGGAAGGCTTTATGATATTTATTAGAACTGTAAAACCTGTCATATATAGATTTGCTGTGATATTTTCAATATATATATTTTTAATATATATATATGGATTTGGAATCATACTCAAAATAAAAGTAGAAAATTAAATTACAGGCTGATCCAACTTCAGTGGAAATTCCTCAATTTAAAATGAGGCTCAGTAGTGTGTGTGGCCTCCAGGTGCCTGTATGACCTCCCTACAACACCAGGGCAAGCTCCTGAGGGATCTCATCCAAGATTTGGATTAAAGCATCAGTCAACTCCTGGACAGTCTGTGGTGCAACGTGGCATTGGTGGATGATGTCCCAGATGTGCTTGATTGGATTCAGGTCTGGGGAAGGAGCAGGCCAGTCCATAGCACAATGTGCCAATGGTGAATCTGCCAATCTTGGTGTTCTCTGACAAATGCCAATCGCCCTGCATGGTGTTGGGCTTTAAGCACAAGCCCCAATTGTGGATGTCGGGCCCTCATACCACCCTCATGGAGTCTGTATCTGACCGTTTGCGCAGAAACATGTATATTAGTGGCCTGCTGGAGGTCATTTTGCAGGGCTCTGGCACTGCTCCTCCTATTCTTCCTTGCTCCTCCTACGGCCCACTCCATGTCTCCTGATGTACTGGCCTGTCTTCTGGTATTTCCTCCATGCTCTGGACACTGTGCTGACAGACACAGCAAACCAAAGCCATAGCTCGCATTGATGTGCCATCCTGGATGAGCTGCACTACCTGAGCAACTTTTGTGGGTTGTAGACACTGCCTCATGCTATCTCAAGTGGTGAGAGCAATGACAAAATGCAAAAGTGACCAAATCATCAGCCAGAATGGATGAAAACAGACAAATAGTCAGTGTTCACCACCATGACAGAATTAGGGATTATTTCTGTATCTCAAACTCCAGTCCAACATATCCCAGAGTTGCTGAATGTAGCTTTGTCATTCCAGAGGACACAGTTTCACTGTAGTCCTCTGAAATTATACAAACTTTGTGTCCACAGTGGGTGCACAAGTTCAGAAGCTGAATTCCATAATTCTACATATCCTAGGCATGTCAGCATGCCTGTGTGGGACAATGACCTCAAAACTTCTTCATGCATGTATTTTTAATGGCCTTTGAAATGTATATGTTATAATACATTATTCAAAGTTATTCAGATGGTGAGGAACAGCATTTTGGACCCAGCTGGACTGGGACACTTATTCTCCTGTGAATCGGACATGCTATTTTAGACAACGCAATTAGTTCTGTTCAAAAAAGGACACAATTAAGCAGAGTCTCACTCGCCAGAAGAAGCAGAGGAAGCAGGAAATATTATTATTATTATTATTATTATTATTATTATTATGTAGTCTAAAAATTAATCAATTAACCAACCTTCTTTGTGATATATGAATACACAATCCCTCTCAGACAGCCATTTTATTAGATTAAACTTAGATTTTTGCAAACAAAACCAGATTAGCATTTCCTAAAGAAATTACAGTGCTTTCAAGTCAAACATTTTGAAGTCAAAGGTTTTGAACTTTTAGCAAGTAATGAAATGTAAAGACCGGGAAGAATGAATGGATAGAAAGAAGCAAATAGAAATTAAATAAAAAAGAAATTGTGAAAAAAGAAAAGATACGGGCACTGAGAATGAAGAATTCAATGGACAATTGAGAAATTGTTTATGAAGAAAGCAAAGACATGGATAAGGAAGAAGGTAAATTGAAGGGTAGAAAAGACATCCGTCGACCCACAGTCTTGTATGGGATTGCTAAGGGCAAGGGGACAGACTGAAGCCTGGGAGTTTTCCAATTGGATTTTGACAATAGACACTTTGTAAAGTAAATGATGCAGAGAAGCAGTTGCTTCAAACAAATTACTACAAACCAGAACAAATGTATTTCTGTCTCTTGTGAAAAGAACTTTCATGAAGTTCAATGGGAGGAATTTTAACTACATAATGGACTTTATTACAGTGTGGACATGTAAACCTTATGAAAAGTTGGGACAATTAGGTCAGCTAGAATGAATGCATGCTTCTGTGGGAATTGGACACCAGTGGCCACTGTCCAAGTGCATCTACATATTGATGCTGTTGTCTAGAGTCTATGCTAACTCAAAGAGCAGTGAATGTTGCCTTTGTCTTTCCAAAGCAATCAGAGCTTAAGATTGTGATGTGAAAGGCCAAATACAATATCAACCAATTTGCTTATATAAGCAACAGGACAAAGACTTAGCTAGTTTCTTTTCAAGACCAGATCCTATAGGTTAATGGGGCTATGTGGCTAAGCGAATGCTAAGATCCTACCTAGGCACTTGCTAGGCTTTGTAGGTCTTCAGAATACTATATTTATTTTTTAGTTGGTACACTCATTATGCTTGGTTTTGTTCAAATTCCAAGCACTATCAGAGCAACAGAAACCCTCTCCGCATTCAAGAAATCCTTGAAAACCCAACTCTTCCAAGAGTATCTTTTGCACTGAAAGTCTTTCTTTAATGCACTTATTACTTCCTGGCATATTGCACCCAATGTAAGGTATTTTGTATAATTCGTGCTGTAGTTTGAATGTTAGACTTTTTTAAGTCGCTTTGGATAAAAGCGTCTGCCAAATGCTTAAATGTAAATGTAAATGGTTGACGTGTCATTTTACCCACTTAAATTTGCTGGTAGGTGTCAATATATATATATGTAACAGGTTTCTAATAAAAGTGTCTATAACTAGCTTTAAAATTTGTTTTCATTTAAAACAGTCAGAAAATGTTCATGAATCGTTGTTAACTAAAACACTAGTAGATGCTAATAAATAAGCATTATTTTAGAGGTGTTGTCCTGACTGACTATGTTTACACACGTATGGCACTGAAGGCCTAGGTTTACAGTCATGGTCCGCCTCTGTATCTCACATAATCTGTTATTATATGCCAACAGTAAGATGTTAAGGCTAACACGCGACCTCCCATTATCTGACTTCTATTATATTCCTGTCTCAAGACTTGGATTTTGTAAGTATGAAACCAGCATTTTGACTGAATGTGCCTTTTGTGTCCCTTCCTCATGCTGTGCAGAAAGACGTCAAGTCTGACCCCACAGTCGTCCAGGATGTGTCCATGGCAACCGATCGGCTGCTGGAGAGCCTGGGAGCACTGACTGTGGAGGTGAGTGGACTCCTGAAATATCTCTCAGCCACTTTTGAATGCTAGATCAGATGCCAAAGCAGTGTGATATGTCTGATGAGGTTTCTGTCACACATCCAGAGCATTCCTCTGCAGTATCTGTGAGTGTGCATGTAGGTCGTAGGCTACTAGGCTGAGATTAGAATAGATAAATTTGTGCACCCAAGGGTGCTTCAGCTTGGTGCAAAAGTAGACCCTTGATGGATGTAAGGGATGTTATGTTTATTTAACTAAATAAAATTTTAAATAAAGAAAATGTGTATTTTAATGATTTGGTTTAGTTAGTACTTTGCAATTTCAACAATTAACAGAGAATCTGCAAATCATCATAAACCCATACTGAACAGTTTGTTCACAATGATTATTTGCACCCACTACTCCAGAATGTGTTATTTTATTTTGTGTTTTTCTGTGGAGGTTATAAAAACTGTGCATGCACAATTGAATGCCCATGACTATAAAAGAAGCCGAATTCACTAATTGTAATTAAAGGACATAGTGTACATCTAGCATTAGATTTCTTTATTTTTGTATTGGTTTACACCCTTTTATTTTATTGTCAAAGGAATGGTGTCTAACAGTTTGACTTTCATTATATTATCTATAACTTCCCCCATATTATGCCTTGGGTGTTGCAAAAAAACCCAAAAAAGTTCAGACTGTGGTCATGTCCTGACAAATTGCATGTCACTTCAAGTGCTTGCTCTTCAAAATCTTAAGGGCGTATTTATTTGTATAAGCATCCCCTACATTTCCGCTTTTGGAAACAGTAGCGGGGCTTGAAACTTTAGCCTTGCTGGAAGCTAAAGTGCACCACTGCTTGGTCAGTCAAGGCAACTTGCAGGAATTTTGGTCTCAGACTTTGGAAACCAGAGTCAGCTGTAAGTAAATTTAACAGAGCGTGCTCCCTTTCTCAAAAGCAGGCAGGACTTGCTGTTCCTGTTAAAAGAGCTGAGTTAGCCAAGGTATCACCAGTATCAACCACTATGGTGTTTAAAAGCACTATGTTTTTTCTTGGGAAGCATTGGAATTGACTTATTACTCACAAACCCACTTGCTCACTCATTTATTCACTCACTCATGTTTAACATAATGCTTCACAAGGGGCATTATTCAGTGATTTGCAGCATCAATAACACCTTGTGTCCTTGATATATGTGCTGTTTCTGTTGTTTCTTTGATGTGTTTGATGGTGGTAGAAAAGATCTGAAATTCTACTTAAAAACCTTATTCTTGTTATGCAATAAATGCTTACGAAGATGAACACAAAACTTTACAAAGCAGATGAGACTAAAACCGAAGCAAACAGCAGAGCTGCCTTAACCCGCATTAGCTTGTCTTTGTTCTCAACTAACAGTCAGCAGCTGTGGCTAGTTCTGGCTGAACTTGAGTAACCTCTGCTGAAGAGAACAGTGGAGAGGTTACTCTAGGTCATTCACACTCTTCTCAAGTTCCTGAGCTGTGTGTGTGCCATGTCCGCCTCCAATGCTGCCTCAGACTCTGTCTCATGACAAGAGCACTCTCTCAGTGACAGAGACATCTTAACAATAGCCTTCCACTGGCTCATGGTTAATGCTCAGGCTAATGGACAAGAGGATGCTTGGAGAGAAATATGATTCACAGCATGGGACTTCTGGCAGAGGTGATGACCAAACGGTCCAGCGGTGGGTTTTCTGAACAGTCATGAAAATCATTAGGACATAATGTACCCAGTTTCTTTAGAGAACTAAAGTAGAAAACAAGTGGAAGTGATTACTGGAGTAGTACTAAGCACATAGCACAGAAGGAAATGGAACACTACATATTATTTAATAACTGTAACTCAGAGGGACAGAAAGATAGATAATCGACTATAAATCATGATTAATATACAGGAAAATAATTTCATATTGGTTATATTTGGTAAATGTTTCAAATGGCAAAATATACACGTTTCTTTAAAACACAGTATGTGTTTTGTTCTGTCAATCCAGCTGGTATTAAATATCTATGTATAGATAAAAGAATAGAGTTAGATACAGACAAAGACTATCACATCTCTATCACATACAGACATATAGATCATGACTAATCATGAAAAATATTGCATATTTCTAATTCTTTACAATTTTACAAGAGCAAATTAACAGCTAATAATATTGTGCTCAATTACGTATATTATAATAATATTTGGATAAGTGGATCCATTTAAATATAAAGAGAAAAATTAGCTCATTTCCATTCAGTAATCAAAATTCAGATTGTTCCTTATTAGACTAGATCATATTAAAACATTAGAGGTAACACTATTGCTCAGAACAGTATTTGGAACAGTAATGTTCTTTTCTGATTTATAATTTTTTCTAGCATGTTCAGCCTGAGGCTGAAAATAAGCCCTTTGTTGCGAGTAGGAGGAAGCAGACCAGTTCCCTAATTTGCAACTTGACCGAGAGTTACCTCAACTCTGTGTATTTTTCTTGTGTTGTTCTGTGACAGTAAAGGTACATCATACACAGCAAAAGACAAAACACTGTTTGATCTTGGGAGTGAATTCGTAGATCATCTGTGAAAAGGTTGTTTCTTCTCTGGATATCTGTAGCGTTTTTCTTGAAGAGTAATGACCTATAGTAACCATGCTATTCTGTGTGTGATGTACAGTGTTAGAGGAACACACAGATGCAGCTTTAGCTGGTTTTTCACAGCAGAGGTGACACTTAAGACCACAGTGATGAGGTGATGTAAGAGAACTGGGTTAATTAGCATCTTTTGTCGTCTTCAGCAAAAGGGGGGGCTTCAGCTGAATGACCTACAGTAACCCCACCGCATTGTTCATGCTACAGCATGTCTTAACAGCTCGCTCGTGCTCACTCTCTCTGCTTCTCTCTCTTCAGGCTGTTGCTGGGCAATCCAACCCAAGCCTGAAATTGCACTATGTACACTTGAACAGACTGTACCATGACATGTTATCTCTAAAATACTTAGTAATTTTAGTTTCTTTTATTATTCTGAGCTTTGATAATAAATGACAAAAACATAAATAACTATTGATTGTATTCTGTTCACTATATGTCCAAATGTTTGTCACAGATATTATTTTGAGTATTATGAATGTATTATGAAAATAAATGTCATGTTACTGTCTCACATCAAACGGATTTTCCATTTTATTTATCTATACTGTGGAGGTTTTATTACAATGACATGCATTTGCAGCTTTATAAAAAGTAGCTTAAAAACAAAACTCATTCCAACAAAACAAGATATATTGGTCTCTGTTTGGTCTGCTCAGGATTAGTCATCATCAGCAACACCTAGCAGCTGATAGTGAAAACACTTCAAACTAATTGTACCTTGTGTCATTTGCCTGAAGTGTTGACGTTTATGTTTTTGGCAGCCACATGAACATGTTGGACCTGATCACACTGTCAGATTGTTTCTGAAGCACACTCGAAGATGTGCAGTTCACAGCCTTAACCTTGTTTTGATCCAGATCTCATGTTATTGCATAATGTAACGGCAAGGCTGTGGTGAGCTGGCCGTTTGGAATGAATTCTGCGTCCGCCCAGCTCAGTAAATCCCACTCAACCGCCTGTCCTCATTCATCCATTACAGTTACTATTGGGAATGAAATAAAAACAGAATCATTTTTTATCTCAATGTTCTCACTTGCTCTCTCATGGATCGGAAATGTAATAAAAATCCTTGGAATTTGCAAACTGTTTGTGAGCATCTCAGCAATCTGTTCATGTTTTGATTAATTTCTTCGAAAAGTTTTCTCTCCAAATGAAATATGAACAATCACCATTCAGTGATGTCCAGCACTGCCCAGTTTCTCTGAGCACGGCAGCAAACATTTGACAAATTAAATCCAGAAGGAGACCACAAAAACTATAGTTGGAGTCAATCTTAAGCGATTAGGGTTAACAGAAACAGATCATTTTTGACTTAGTTGTGCTTATTTACTGTATATATATTATGTATAATGTATACTATATTTTGGCTTAGGGATTCTCAACCCTTTCCACATCAAGGCCCAAGGACCAATTTATTAATTTATTTAGGAAATTGTGTGTATGTGTGTGTGTGTGTTTTGTTACAGTTTGTTACTGTTTGATCCCTTTGGTAAAACCTCTTCTGTGAATGATGTCCTGTATTGTCTCTTTTCCCCTCAGTTGGCTAATATGAAGAGCTGGCGGGACATGCGCAAAGAGATCCAGTATCTGACGGGTAACGTCTCTCACTCGCCCAATCACATGTACCAGGCCGTGTCCCGAATTGTTTGCGGTCATCCTGAGGGCGGTGGCCTCAAGATCAAATCCCTCAACTGGTATGAAGACAACAACTACAAAGCCTTGTTCGGCAACCACAACGACAATGACAGCGAGCCTGTGTCCGTCTATGACAACTCGTCCAGTGAGTCACATTTTCTTGATGCAAATCTCTTACTATTAATCTTCCTTTTGATTGGGGTAACGAGTGAATATACACTTGGGTGCAAAGGTCTGGATGCCCTTGGTCAAGCGACCAATTGTCGATTCTTTAATTGAAAATATCATTATGCAGACCCCCTTGCCATTACAAACAAACAGTCAGCTTATAATAAACACGGACATTGCATATTGCATATCTAATAAACAGTAATACCTTTAATCTATTATAAATCTACAGTCATGTTTTGGACAATTGGCACATTTTGAAAGTTCTTTTTCCTGTCCTTTCAGCTCCCTACTGTAACAACATGATGAAGAACTTGGAGTCGAGCCCCATTTCACGTATGATTTGGAGGGCTCTGAAGCCCCTGCTCATGGGCAAGATCCTGTACACACCCGACACTCCTGCCACACAGAGGATAATACATGAGGTGACTTGGCTTTACTGATGGGGATTCATAAAATTATGAATATAAAATGCAAGCAAATACTTGCAAGATGTTATTGTTATAAATTTTTAATGTAACTGAGATTAATTAAAAATATTTTTAACTGCTTATGAAATGTCGAAAATGTTGAGGTTAATAAGATTAACCTATATATGTTGTTTCATATGATGAATTGTTGATGTTATATTTTTGAGTTTAAGTTCCACACTCTGATAGCCATCATAATGTGTTAACACAGAGGACTGTGCGACTTGGAGCGGAGTGAGCACTGATTTCCCATTCCAATATCCTCTTAATGACACTCGATATCTCTATCTCTCTCTCTCTCTCTCTCTCTCTCTCTCTCTCTCTCTCTCTCTCTCTCTCTCAGGTCAATAAGACGTTTCAGCAGCTGGGGGTACTGAGAGACCTTGGGGGGATGTGGGAGGAAATGAGGCCGAAAATGTGGAACTTCATGGAGAACAGTGATGAGATGGACCTAGTCAGAGTGAGTTTCACTTACTCACAGATTCCTCTTTTGTCTCACCTTAGAGTCAATATGAATCCCACATCAGTGAGAATGATGAAGCATTACTCAATATATTATAAACTCTACAGTGCTACTCTGTGGCACACAACGGTACTGCACGGTAACCTCAATGCTCGAGCTCACATGCCCTTCAACGTGTAGAGACTTTGCAGTGAAATGGGCCGGGTTTTTCTGGACCTTATTGATAGTCCCCTCAAGTGCAGAGAGGACATGAGATATTTTAGGCATTCATAAACCGATTCAGTTATTGATTATATTAAGAAGATGTAATAAAACACAGCTTTTACTAATCCTATTGTTTTGTTATTTCTCTATAATTTATCCCATTGCAATCTATTAAACATTCATTTATGGCACATTACTACAAACATCTCGGAAGGCTGATAATGTAGTATAATATAAATATAATGTAAAATAAATGTGATTGCATATTTTCTATTTAAGTTTTCCTAAACTCTCATTTTCCTAAAGAAATCTCTAGAAATGTAGTCTTCGAAGCTGATTGGATAAACACAGCTCAGTCCTGAATCCAGTCAATGATGTATGTGTCTTGGCTCTGGGTTGACAAGTCTGTCATTTTATGTGAATGTTATATAATCTAACTTGAGCTCTAAGGTGATTGAAGGTTGTCCTCCTTCCTTAGACTCTGCTCCAAAATAATGCCAGTGCTCGCTTCTTCAACACTAAACTGAAGGGAACAGACTGGACAGTGGAGGACATCTCCAACTTTCTGACCAAGTTCTCAGAAGACACACGACCCCCTGGTACAGCCTACACATGGAGGGAGGTGTTTAATGAAACCGACCAGGCCATCCAGACCATCGCCCGCTTTATGGAGGTACACTCACCTTCCTTAACACTCTACAATGTTCTGTCTGCATTTTAAGCCTTTACAATTCCCAGGCGTCTTACATTTAGGTGTAGAATATAATGTAAACTGGCTGTTGTTATTAAGTTACAAATATCTCAACCAAATCATACTCATTTAACAGGCTGCTGTAAAATGCTGGAATCACTCATATTTATTATTTTAGTATTTTTAATACAACATACTATAAATACAGTGCCTCTGTAACAAAGCACAATTTCTAATAGCGTATTACAGAGTTTTCAATGATGAATCCAAGTTCACGAGTGATCCTTTTAGATAATCTGAATCAATTTGTGTCAGTGTGATGCAAAACATAGCAGTGTGTTGTTTTCTGGGTCAGTGGGTCAAAAGGAAAACTGAGGTAGTGCTCCGAAAGTGCCCTATCAGTTACAATTACAAATCAATTATGCTGGTCTTTTGTTACTATGCCAAGTGTCCTACTTCGGAAAGACAACACAATGGATATGTTGTAGCAGTGTGGAAATACAGGCTTGAAATGTAATCCTTGAACCTTAATTAATGCTTAAGTAATGTATGTAAAAATTGGATCAGACTATATCATTTAAAGAAGCGATTAGACGTTTTCTCCTGTGATTTTTTTTTTCACATTATTAACCAAGTATTAAACTGACACCCAATGGCCTGTAAGTGTCTGATGTTTTGTGCTGAAACTATTTTAAACATTGCCACCCACATGACTAATTGCATCTTACAGCTTTTTGCGCTCCTAAAGTTAAATGCTAATGTAACTCTTATTATGTTTTCTAAAGTGCGTTAACCTGGATAAGCTGGAGCCGGTGGCCAACGAGGAGCGGCTGGTGAATAAATCCATACGTCTGCTGGACGATCGTAAGTTCTGGGCTGGGATAGTGTTCCCTGACATTAAAGCCAACTCCTCAGAGATTCCGCCCAATGTTAACTACAAGATCCGCATGGACATTGACAATGTGGAGCGCACCAACAAGATTAAGGACGGGTAGGGCACTGCTTTTGCTTCACAATATAAACTAATACACGTTTTCTGCTAAACATTTTGCAAATCTGGTCAAATGACATGTTTATTGTGTTAAGTGAAAATAAGTATGCGTTTCCTATAGAAAACATGGTGTGCCCACATTTTCATGCACCTGTAAAAAGATTATAGAAGTAGGCAATAAGTGACATCACAGGAACATTAAATTGTTAGTGTTATTAGCCATATTTAATTGTATTTCAAGCTGTGCAGCATTTACATTACTGAATGAATATTATTGTACTCATGGTTGTGACTGAGAATTTTTTAAAAGTGTCGTTACTAGTACATTATATCAGTTCAAACTCATCAAACAACAGAAATACAAAATTTCAATGTTAAATATTTTGACATTATTTTGAAGAATTCTAATACTGTAATTTTGTCATACCACTCACTGCTATAATTAAATATTGTCTTATATTATTAATGCATTAATTACTCTTTTGTGTGGATTAATAAAATAAGTATTATATTAATATTAATATATCCTATATATATTAATAATTTAGAATATATCTCTAACTAATACATTGAGTATTTTCCTTTGAATCCTGTGTGTATTGAGATGTTCTGGTTGTTGTGTTCAGGTACTGGGACCCTGGTCCTCGTGCTGATCCCTTTGAAGATCTACGATACATCTGGGGTGGCTTCACTTACCTTCAGGACGTCATTGAACATGGAATCATTCGAGCCCTGACTGGCAGCAAGGAGAAAACTGGAGTCTACATCCAGCAGATGCCTTACCCTTGCTATGTGGATGACATGTGAGATACCTTATGCTGCTGTGTTAGCTTGTGTTTTTAAATTATGGTAGTTCCGTCATGGATTTATCTGGATGTATTACCAATTTGTACCTAGTGCCTGAGCAATTAGATTTTACAGTAGGCTGATTCATCCACTCCAATCATCCTATGGCTTTTACGGGTATTTGATTAAATTCCATTATTTAGTCACTTTGAAAATGACTAAGTGAATAAGGAGTAATTTGTTGGCTGTTTGCCTGACGGTATATTCGAAGTCTATGACAGCATGAAAGACCCAGACCCCATCTATTTCTATGCATTTGTTCTTCAGCAATGTTTAAATAATTATATTAAAACTACATATATATATATATACAAAAAAACATATATATTGTACTCATATATTTTGTTCTTACCTCCTGGTATAGTTTCCTGCGTGTGATGAGTCGCTCAATGCCACTCTTTATGACTTTGGCCTGGATGTACTCAGTTGCCATCATTATAAAAGGTGTGGTCTACGAGAAGGAGGCACGTCTTAAAGAGACCATGAGGATCATGGGATTGGATAATGGAATCCTGTGGCTGAGCTGGTTCATCAGCAGCCTGATCCCTCTGCTCATCAGTGCTGCCCTGCTGGTCCTCATTTTTAAGGTCTGTAAAACATTGTGACATTGCTTTTTATATTTGCAAACACTAGTAGCCCCTTTATGCTGAACTTTCCTTAAAAACTACTCAAAACTACTCTACAGCATAAATTTTATTATTCAAGAATTATATGCCAAAAATGCTGTCACTGACCTCTCCTTCTCCCTATATCAGTTAGTACAGCTTGGATATTCCTACAGCAGTGATGAGTTGCCAGATATCATTCCTCACCTACATTTTTCTCTGTATTACAGATGGGAAACCTGCTGCCCTACAGTGACCCCGGTGTGGTTTACCTCTTCTTGGTCTCTTTTGCCATAGTGACCATCATGCAGTGTTTCCTTATCAGCACAATCTTCTCTCGTGCAAACCTGGCAGCAGCCTGTGGAGGCATCATTTATTTCACGCTTTACCTGCCCTATGTGCTGTGTGTGGCCTGGCAGGACTATGTTGGCTTTGGGGCCAAAGTAGTGGTGGTGAGTACTATTTAAATAACCAAACTTCGAACAACATTTCACTGCTTCAGTGTTGCGCCTGTTTCCTCTGACTAGGAAACAGTAAAGGAACCATCATATAACCTCTCTCTCTCTCTCTCTCTCTCTCCCTCTCTCTCTCTCTCTCTCTCTCTCTCTCTCTCTCTCTCTATGTGTGGTTTTCAGAGCCTGTTGTCTCCAGTGGCATTTGGCTTTGGCTGTGAGTATTTTGCTCTATTTGAGGAGCAAGGAGTGGGCATTCAGTGGAGTAACTTGCTTTCCAGCCCATTAGAGGAAGACAGCTACAGCCTCACAACTTCTATCTCCCTCATGCTCTTTGACGCTGTGCTCTATGCTGTTATGACCTGGTACATCGAAACTGTCTTCCCAGGTAACAACTATTTTCACTCATTGAGTTTAAGCGTACATACTTCAAAGTGAGCATGTGAGCATACTTCATATGTGAGCATCTGGGTGAATATGTGATGCCCTGTGATGACTGGCACTCTGTCCAGAGTGTTCCTGCCTTGTACCCTGTGATTCCAGGTACATGGCAAATTTGCCATTGTTAAATCAACAGTTAGTGTTAAATTAACACTGGGAGTGTTCAAATTTATGAAGCAGGAAAAGAAAAGTAAAGCAGTTACAGAAGATTAGGTCTAGTTAATGAATGAGGAGTGAGTTTTAACGCCTGTGTGCAATGTTTTCAGTGTGTGGTTTATTACAATGGACAATATTAGGAGTTTGCAAATATAGAATGTCAAAGTGCAGAATGCGAGGGCCTATTGTCCTCTATTATATGTGTTTTATTTTTGTTCAGGGAATTGTTTAAAATAATTATTGTCAGTTATATTTCAATGTATGATGTGGCAGACAGAGAAGAGATTGGAAAGCACTTCATTTTTAATTCTTGTAAGCATTCATTTTCTTTCTGTGGTGACTCATAATTACATCAGTATTGATTCAATTTTTTGCTTAGACACAAACCATTCACTGTTTAGAAACATGAATCAGCACACATTATATCTGCAGTGTGAAGTGCCCAGTCATATCACTGTGAACACTGCCAATATAGTGGTATCTCTATGGCTGTCACAAAATTCATACTGGGGGTTCAGACCCTAGCAGGAATCATTGGCACAAGGTTGGAACACATCTTGCATAAAGTGCCAGTCCTATTAAAGTAAATTCATTTTTCTGTCCATTGGTAACATGTCTTAAATGCTTCATGTCTGTCCTAAGGTCAGTACGGCATTCCTCGACCATGGTATTTCCCTTTCACCAAGTCCTACTGGTGTGGAGAGAAATGTGGCTGGACTACACCACCAACCACAAACAAGAAGGACAATGCAGAAGGTAGATTTTTTTTCATAGTACATCTGTTAAAACCAATCAGTTTAATACTGCTTCTGGGTTTAAATTAATGAAATATTTCCTCAAAGCTATCTGCATTGAGGAGGTACCATCTGATCTGGAGCCTGGAGTCTACATCGAGAACCTGATGAAGGTGTACAGACATGGCAAGAAGCTGGCAGTGGATGACTTAACTCTGGGCTTCTATGAGGGTCAGATTACCTCCTTCCTTGGCCATAATGGAGCAGGGAAGACCACAACTATGTAAGACTCCATTTCAGAGTTTGATTTTGATTACAATAATATTATAGATGCAATATGTTATCAGAAATATGTTGTACATACAAACATTTGCCTTAAACTTAGTATGCTATTTTTTTCAGGTCTATTCTGACTGGCCTGTTCCCTCCCACCTCTGGCACTGCCTACATCTTGGGAAAGGACATCCGTACAGATCTGAGTGCCATTCGTCAGAACTTGGGCGTGTGCCCACAGCACAATGTCCTCTTCAGCATGTATGTGAAATTTAATCAAAAAGTCATGTTTTAAACTTTATTTTAATATTTTTTTGTCTCTGTAGCCTAACCATCCTCTCATTTGCTCATTACTGTATAAACCCAGCTATTAGCATGACTGTTGTTGTGCTTCGCTTTAGGCTGACTGTAGAGGAGCACATCTGGTTCTATGCACGTCTGAAAGGCCTGTCTGAGGACAAAGTGAGGCATGAGATGGATCAGATAGTTGCAGACCTTGGCTTGCCTCATAAACGTAAATCTCGTACCAGTCAGCTCTCAGGTAAACATATGGCAGAAAGTATCTATACTGTAAAATCTGCTATAGCACAAACATACCGGCACAGTTGCAGTAGAAGAATTGTTTTCATATAGGACATTTGTGTCATTCCATTATAGGTGGAATGCAGAGGAAATTGTCGGTTGCCCTGGCATTTGTTGGAGGCTCCAAAGTAGTGATCCTGGATGAACCTACTGCTGGGGTTGACCCATATGCACGCAGGGGCATCTGGGATCTGTTGCTGAAATATCGTGAAGGTACAGAATATGAATGATGGATATTTAATTGCCAGTGTTATAATATCTCCCACATACTTAGGTATTTTAAGGTTAAAAAGATTTCCTAAGGTGGAATAATGAACACATTTGGTCCTTTACATAAGCTGTTTCACACTTTCAGGCAGGACGATCATCCTGTCCACCCACCACATGGACGAGGCGGACATTTTGGGTGACCGCATAGCCATCATCTCCCACGGGAAGCTGTGCTGCGTTGGCTCCTCCCTTTTCCTCAAAACACAGCTGGGAACTGGATACTATCTGACCCTGGTCAAGAGGGACTTTGACCTGTCACTCAGCTCCTGCCATAACTCCAGTAGCAGCACTGTGTCCTACTGTAAGAACAGCCTTAAGAAGGTGGGTAGCCTTTTAAAATATTGTTTAAAGTTTTACAGCACACACTAAAAGTGTAAACAAGGAATTGAATATATAGTCAGTCATGTACATGAAAATGAATATAATACATGATATTTTGCCCATACAGGAGGACAGTCTCTCTGAAAGCAGCTCAGATGCTGGCCTGGGCAGTGACCATGAAAGTGAAACTACCACCATTGGTAAGATTTATATTTGTTGAATTTCAAAATCTCAGAAAAAGCATGATATATGGTATATTTTTTTGTAAATTTGCTTTAACAGTGGCACAACAGGTAGCATCACTTTCACTCAGGCCCAGGGATGTGGGTTCAAGTCCCTCCCTGGGTGACTGATTGCAAGGAGCCTGGTGCATCCTCCCCATGTCCACATGGCCCTCCTCCAGTCCTAAAATACATGTTAGTATGCGAATTGGCTACTGAAAAAAGTGTCCATAAGTGTGAATGTGTGAGTGTGTAGTGCCCTGTGATGGATTGGCTCCACATTCAGGGTGTCCTGGGCCCAGTGAGTCCAAGCAGGCTTCAGACCTACCACAACTGAACTGAATATGCAGTTACAGAAAATGAATGAATGTTACTGAAGGTCAGAGATTTATCTTCCTTTATATGTCATATCTTGTTTTCCCCTCTAGATGTCTCCCTTATCTCCAATGTTATCTTCAAACACGTCCAATCTGCCAGATTAGTGGAGGACCTAGGTCATGAGCTCACTTACATTCTGCCTTATGAAGCAGCCAAGGACGGAGCCTTTGTGGAACTGTTTCATGAGCTTGATGATCGCCTCACTGACCTTGGCATCTCCAGCTATGGCATCTCTGACACCACACTGGAAGAGGTATTACAGTCCTTAGTCTAGTTGACTAAATACCTTTAGCTACTAAATTTGAATAAGTTAAGGTTGTAAAATGAACCAAAATAAAAGATGAAAGTGACCTAATTTTTTCTGGGGTTCAGATTTTCCTCAAAGTGGCGGAAGAAAATGGAGTTGATGTTGAAACATCAGGTAAGATCAAATTTATACTTTTAATGAATGTCTTGTATTGTAAACGCTTAATATGCACAGTAGAATGCACTTATTAATTTGGTTCCCTCTTTATTTTATTTTATTTTATTTCAGATGGCACTATTCTCCCCAGAAGGAACCGGAGACATGCATTTGGTGGTGACCATCAGAGCTGTCTGAGACGATTCACTGAAGATGATAGTTACGATTTCAATGACTCAGAAGGTGATCCAGGTAGTTGTGTAATCCATCATCATCCATTTCACTCCATTAGACAACAATGCTTTTTGGTATCTTGAATATCATGTCATATACTACCACATCTGTCATATCATAAAATGAGAATGTCTTAAACTGTGATGAATGGCTTTAATCAGCCAAGTGAATAGTTATAGGTAGTAAAGGTATTTGGTTAAAGTTCTGGTCATTTAATTGCATTCCCAGAATCTCGTGAGACAGACTGGTTGGGTGGCTCAGATGGAAAAGGCTCATACCAAGTTAAAGGCTGGAGCTTGAAGAGACAGCAGTTTGTGGCCTTACTCTGGAAACGCTTCTTGTATGCCCGGCGCTCTAGGAAAGGTTTCTTTGCTCAGGTGAGCCAGTCATCTCAAAGCATTGTTTTTATGAGCTCATAACAATTTCTATAACCTTTTGCAAATACACATACCTTTGAACCCATTTCTTTCTATTCCAGATTGTACTTCCAGCTGTGTTTGTCTGCATTGCCTTGATCTTCAGTCTCATTGTCCCACCCTTTGGCAAATACCCTAGTTTGGAGCTGGAGCCCAGCATGTATGAAGAGCAGTACACTTTCATCAGGTATACACCACCGTCACTACAACTTTTAATCTCATATTTAGGCTGAGGTTTTACTACACCGAAGACAAACACACCCTTCACCAACTGTTAGCTACTCTGGGGCCATATTAAAGAACTGCAAGAGCTTTTTATGTTGTGGGTTACTTCTTAGCAATGATAATAATAAAAGACCTAATATTTATATCAGGAAAGTAATTACTGTGGTTTTACTGCAGCAATGATGCTCCGGAAGACATGCACGCAAGCAAAATACTTGGAGCCTTAACAAACAGACCAGCCTATAGTGGACAATGTGCAAAGGAGGGAATGTGAGTAAATCTTGTAATTATCTCTGATATCTATAATAGAAGTACAAAAACAGATCATACCCCCCATGTCTGTGAAAGCAGAACCGACAGGAATTAATGAATGTAACCAATATTTGTGTTCTGTAAAACAGAGACGGTTCTTGTACGTTTAGTGAAGAGAAATGGACCATGCCAGAAATTTCGGAGACAGTGCGGGATATGTTTATGATGGGGAACTGGAGCATGGAGAACCCTTCTCCTTTTTGTGAATGCAGCTGTGAAAAGAGTAAGAAAATGCTGCCTGAGTGTCCACCAGGAGCTGGGGGTCTGCCACCACCACAGGTAAAAACATTAATAAGTACTCATTTCTGCTACTAGTAAAAGAACCATTTTTCATAGTTTTGTGATGCTACTGAATAATAAGTGTTAATTAAAAGATGCAAAACTACCTGCATTATCCATATAGACATTAAATATATTTTTATTTGTACTCCATGTATTAACCTCTATTTTAATTATTGAATTTTAGATTAAAGTCAGTACCACTGACATCTTGCAAAATCTGACTGGGAGAAATATCTCTGATTACCTGGTGAAAACATACGCACAGATTATTGGCAAAAGGTAAGCCAACAGACTAATTCTAACAGCCCAAATTGTAAATATGTTACATATGTTTATATGATGACTTGGGTTTTAACAGCAGCTCTTTCTTCTTACAGTTTGAAGAACAAGATCTGGGTCAATGAATTCAGGTATGTGTACCTGGATGTCTTTTGATGATTCATAGCCTCACTGTTGTGAGAAAACCTTGTCTTTCAAAGTCTTCAGCGTTTCAAATTAAAAGTAGTTAATGCCTATGACCACACAATAAGAGAATTTGGTTTACAATAATTACTTTCAGAAAAAGAATTGATGTAATATAATGTATTATTATTTCCTTAAATGTAAATGAATTGAATTATAAGGGCACAAACATTGCCTATGCATTACTTCTAGTATTGTAACTAGAAGTCTCTCTTTGTTCACAGGTATGGTGGATTCTCACTGGGTGCCCAAAGTTCACAGGCCCTGCCTCCTCCTGATGACATCAGTGATGCTATCTCTCATTTTCGCCATCATTTCGGCTTGGAAAAAGTGAGTTTTTGCATCTCCATTCTGACCATTAATCTCCTATATTAAAAATGAGAAATACAATCCATTTACCTGATTTGAATATGTGTATCATTTTCTACATAAACATATTAGATTAATTTGTTTGCTTGCTTTTGATGATAGAGGTAAATGTAATATATTTAAAATGCTTTATTTATTTTTTTAAACTTTAAAAAAAACATTTAAATATAACCTATGCTGAAGTTATGACAAATCACATGTATTTTGTGGGACTGAATGTTTTTCCAGTATTTGACTGCTCATACATAGCTTAATTACTGATTAATCCATTGTCAAATAAAGACATTTTTACAGCTGCTCCCTATGGTTTGACTGCTTCTGTCATGCCTTAGTCACATGTTATGATATTTTTATTCCAGGGCACTGCTGCTGACAGGTTTTTCAGAAGCTTATCTGGCTTTATTCAAGGCTTGGACACCAAGAACAATGTCAAGGTCTGTGGCAATGTTTTTTTTTTTTTTTTTTTGCTTGGGAATAGTCTATGTTTGATATCATATGCCTTAATGCCTTGATTAATATAATGAAAACATTACATACACATGAGTAGCTGTTCCTAGTTCATGGTTCATGTTTGTGTTCTTTTACTGTGCCCGCACCCTTCTTGAAATGGCCCCTAAAAACATCATAAGCTTTACAGTAGGTTTTGAAACTTTAAACTAACATAGCTTTAGCTGAATACACCATTATTAGTCTGAGTTTATTAAAGCAATTTTTTATGTAAACAAAGAAATTATCTGGTAAAATGATTTACAGTGCCTGGCAGTACACATCAATAAATTGCAGTATATATCTATATCCACTAGAGGACACTCTAATGGTATTTAATTTCCTTAGGGCAATGTTAGGAAAAAAAAGAGTTGAAGAAGATCTGAAATTTGGATATCATTTAATATAAAACAGATCTATTGTGGGCCATAACTGCAGTCTGGGTTTTGTAAAGTTCATAATTCATATTCATATTCTCATATTAAAGAAAATTCAAAGAGGAGACAAGATTACAAGAAAACAAGATATATTGATATAACAAAACACACATTTATCTGCACCTAGACTACAGACAAGTACTCAATTATATATTGCCAACCCTATTTACCATCTACATTTTTGATAATCATTTCAGTCCAGGCAATAGGTTTCTTGTGTCTGATGCTATTTCTCTTAAATAATTATAAAAAATGTTTGGTCTCCTAAACCCTCAATGCATTTTGTCTCCTAAATCCTCAGTGAACAATAAAATCTAACTTGTTCTTGTTAATTATTGTCAAAAGCAAACTTTACAGCTGTTATCTTAAGTATGTGGATGTATATTCAGTTGTCTGTAACGTTGTGTCCTCCAGATCTGGTTTAATAACAAAGGCTGGCACAGCATTGGAGCCTTCCTCAATGTGATGAACAATGCCTTGTTGCGCACCAGTCTGCCTGCTGGACTGGACCCAGCCAAGTTTGCAATTCGAGCTTTCAACCACCCACTGAACCTGACCAAAGAGCAGCTGTCCCAGGTGGCCTTGTAAGTAAAGATCATTTCAGTTCAAATTAAAATGTCCTAAAACATTCCTGCCAAGAGAATATGACAGGTTACTTACCTTCCAACCTCTTTTTTTCCCAGGATGACCACCTCAGTGGACGTTCTAGTGTCCATCTGTGTTATTTTCGCCATGTCGTTCGTCCCAGCCAGTTTTGTGGTCTTCCTCATTCAGGAGAGGGTGAACAAAGCCAAGCATTTGCAGTTCATAAGTGGAGTTCAGCCCTTCCTTTATTGGCTTGCCAACTTCGTCTGGGATATGGTAAGAACTCAATGGAATCTTCCTTTTACGTTGTATTTTTTTATTATTTTTTTTACAAAATGTTCTTAGCTTGATCATTTCTATTGGTTCATGTTTAGCAAAAGGAGCTTTATGCATATTCATTTGCTCTGTTCTTTAAATTCCAGTGCAACTACATTGTCCCAGCAACTCTTGTCATCATCATCTTCGTCTGCTTCCAACAAGAGGCTTACGTGTCCTCCACTAATCTGCCTGTCCTGGCTCTCCTTCTGCTGCTCTATGGGTAAGGCACTACATTTTTCTCCTGGCTTGAACATCTGAGAGCAACAGTAAAAAGAAACAAAATTCATATACATCACTTACTCTAAAGGTTTATATTCCAAGGAACTGTTTAATACCTTATTTTTCTGTGTCTGTGTACAGGTGGTCCATCACTCCTCTTATGTACCCAGCGTCATTCTTCTTTAAGATCCCCAGCACGGCTTATGTGGTTCTGACTAGTGTTAATATCCTGATTGGAATCAATGGCAGCGTGTCCACATTTGTGTTGGAGCTATTTGGCAGCAATGTGAGTACTGGCCATGTGTCTCTTACTTGATTTTAGTCTCTATATGCTTTGTTGAACATTGTATTGAACTTTGTGATTTCACCT
Source organism: Hoplias malabaricus (assembly GCF_029633855.1). Classification (NCBI taxonomy): domain Eukaryota; kingdom Metazoa; phylum Chordata; class Actinopteri; order Characiformes; family Erythrinidae; genus Hoplias; species Hoplias malabaricus. The sequence continues at coordinate 12,940,350 of NC_089801.1, read as the reverse complement.
GAAACAGGAGATTGGAGGCATCAACGACATCCTGAAGAATGTGTTCCTCATCTTCCCTCACTTCTGTCTGGGCAGGGGACTGATAGATATGGTGAAGAACCAGGCTATGGCTGATGCCCTGGAGAGATTTGGTAAGATATTATATACAGTTTTCAGCTTTACATTATCACTGGGGCTAATGACAATGACATTGATGCAACGCACAGATTAGTATCCCCATTGGAGCATTTAGTTTCATGGGCTGCTTTACCGTTAACAACCAGTCAACACCAAACCCTAATGCCAAAGATCCATGAAATTTTTGCCTTGTTTTGCAACAAATTTAGCACGCAGCCTTTACTAGGGCAAAACAACTGTTTTTAAAAGTTACCATAAAGATATTCGTAGTAATTAAGATATAATACATTTTGCTAAATTTCTAATATGACCTTTCTTGTATTCTTAGGAGAAAATAGGTTCCGTTCCCCTCTGGCATGGGACATGGTGGGCAAGAACCTCTTTGCAATGGCTGTAGAAGGAGTGGTCTTCTTCTTCATCACTGTACTCATCCAGTATCGCTTCTGCATCAAGGCTAGGTAACAGCCCACAGCCACGCATGCTTATTGAATATTTTTATCACACTCAAAAAAAATTAACCAAGTGCTGTTGGCTTAAAGCACACATGCATTTTTTATGTTGGGGTACATATACATTCTTATAGGTTGATTCTGTATGACATATATTTAGTTTTTGTTTAAGTTTTTTCCAACATAATTTATTTTAATATATGGTCACAATAAATTTACCCAGGTCATTAACTCATTTTCTTTGCGTGCTCTCTATGTGTGTCCAGGGGATTTAGTGCTCATCTGAAACCAATCACTGAGGAAGATGAGGATGTAGCCAGAGAAAGGCAAAGAATTCTGAGTGGAGCTGGACACAGTGACATTCTGGAGCTTAGGCAGCTGACCAAGGTATGTCCCGTGTAGTAACATTTAGACAGCAAGAACATGTTTTTAAGTTTGCACAGGAGCTATAAGGCTAAAGAAAAATTGTTACACACAAATAGGCACTTGGTAAAAAATAATCACACCCTTCAGATCATGTTGAGTTATTTGTAAAGTAAATTTGCTGATGTGATTTCCACTGGTGTATAATACTCTATAAAAGAATAAAATTTAAAAACTAAAGATAATAAAGACAGACATATTCAGCTGTGAATCTGATGTGGTGTCCATGCAGGTTTATAAGAGGAAGCAGAAACCAGCTGTGGACCGGCTGTGTGTGGGAATTCCACCTGGAGAGGTAAGATAAAGCTTAGGGCCAAACTTTTACTACTTAAGACATTGAAGATCATAGTCAAAAGAGCTCTGAAGAGTTGACTAATTTTACCATCATTACAATGGAAAGCCTGTAATTTTTTATATGATTTTTCACTTTTCAGTGTTTTGGCTTACTTGGAGTGAATGGTGCAGGAAAGACAAGCACCTTCAAGATGCTGACAGGGGATTCTGTCATCACAAATGGAGAGGCCTATTTAGCTGGGAAGAGGTAAGCAAATGAATGAATCATTATCTATCACCTGTGACAGAGTAACTGTGATAAATAATTCTGTTTTTTAATTACAACTGAAGATCTGTAAATTTTTTATCATAATAGAAATGTAATGTTAAAATGACTGTTGTTGTGAACACTTTGTCGCTGTGTTAATGTGTTCCTGCAGTGTGCTGACAGAGATTGACGAGGTGCATCAGAACATGGGCTATTGTCCACAGTTTGACGCTATTAATGACCTTCTCACCGGCCGAGAACATCTGGAGTTTTATGCCATTCTGCGAGGAGTGCCTGAAAAAGAAGTGTGCGAGGTCAGCCTTCACAGACTAAGATTATTCCTTTTGATAATGTTTCTTTAGGAAACCTCAGAAAAAGATCGACATATTTAATTATATAAAATATATACACTATTATTCACACATCACTGTATTTTATGACATAAAAACAACACTTTTAGTTATCTATTTAATTCTGCCAAAAAAAAAAGTGTTTAAATTTATAATAGAATTGCCACCTTTAGAGCAATGAAGTATAATGCATCATAGTATGTTACAGCCCTATTTATAGGTGTGTTCTGTGGATGGTATTGTTTCATGCTGGAATTCTCTCTCTCAGGTGGCTGACTGGGGTATTCGTAAGCTGGGGCTGGTGAAGTATGTGGACAAAGCTGCAGGGAGCTACAGTGGAGGGAACATGAGGAAGCTCTCCACTGCCATAGCACTGATCGGGGGTCCACCAGTGGTGTTTTTAGTGAGTACTTGCTGATTACATTATAATAATTCTTCAAATTAATAAAGGAAATATAAGTAGAGTTTCTAGTTGTTAACAGATTGGTGTCATCACAGTTATTAGTTCCAAGACATATCTGAGGTTTAAAACATTAATCTTGCTTATATAAAGCCCACACTAAATTCACTCAATTAACAAAAGCCAAACCATAGCCATGGAACATCTGTTACTATCTCTGTGCCATATTTTATGCTCTTTCCTGAGATTATAGAATTGGATGGCTTATGTTTCTTTGTCTAGACAGAGGAAATGCAGTGGTGGTGTGAGACACTATGTTTTGTCTGTTCAGTGTGTGGTTCACTTTTAATCTTCCTGTTGCTATGGTTACAGGATGAACCCACTACTGGTATGGACCCCAAGGCTAGGCGAGCGTTATGGAACTGCATCCTCAGCATCATTAAAGAAGGACGCTCTGTTGTTCTCACCTCACACAGGTAAAATTGAGAGACATTTTATTCATCTTAAAATTAAGTTATAATCAAATTAAATTATATGTTGCATACTATACATACATTTTCATTATGTTTGCCCCTGTCCCTTGGGATATGTAACTTTTTTGTAAATTTTTGTTCTCCATTTCCTCAACAGTATGGAGGAGTGTGAAGCCCTCTGCACTCGCATGGCCATAATGGTCAATGGCAGATTCCGCTGCTTGGGCAGCGTCCAGCACTTAAAGAACAGGTAGGAATTCAAAGAATCTTCAATTTCAACACTAATAAAAACAAGAGACCAGTATGTTTTTTAGACTCAGAGACATCTCCATAGATGAACTAGTCAAAATATAATCTCAAGTAATGTCTTAGTGTTCGATCAGGTCTTTTTTTCTGTGTGTTCAGGTTTGGTGATGGATACACCATCATCCTCCGTGTAGCAGGAGCAAATCCTCAGCTGGAGCCAGTGATAAAGTTCATTGAGAGCGAGCTGCCTGGCAGCACTTTGAAAGAAAAGCACAGAAACATGCTGCAATACCAGCTGCCTTCCTCCCTCACGTCTTTAGCACGAATCTTCAACATCTTAGCTAAGAACAAAAATGAGCTAAACATTGAGGACTACTCCGTCTCTCAGACCACATTAGACCAAGTAAGAACTCAGGTTTTATTGTATTAAGCATTTATGAGGTGTTTGGAATTTTGCACTGTTATTAAACTTTAACTGTGCAGTTTTTGTGAGGAGTGGCATTTACAAAACTTTATTATGGTATATTAGTGTAGGGTTCCTCAAACATTTTAATCTAAGGGCCAGCTCACAGTTTTCCAGACTGCAACGAGAGAAAAAAACATCTAGGAAAAAAACTATGTACCGTTTCATGAAATCTTAAATCTTTAGAAGTTTAAATTGTTTATGTTTTGAGACATAATCAGGAGAACTCACTGAAAAGCACAGATATTGAGTCTCCAAAGCAGCTTGATTGAAGTGGTCCTAAAACACCTTAGTAGCTGCTGGCACTGCCCTTTAATCAATGTGAGACGCAAACTGGACAGCGTCGCTCCCACAGCTGTGTGTTTACAGCGCTTTGTCTCCTTAGAGCCACGGCCTCTCACACTAGTCAACCAGAAACATTGACTGGACACAGCGGGCGGTAGTTTGAAGACCCTTGTGTTAGTGTATATTAAAAATTCCTGGGGTTTTTTTTAGAAAGAAAAATATTAATATAATAATATAAATATTTATTATTAATATATTGGTTATAAATTTGTCATTTCCTGACATTAAATATAAGTAGAAAACTGTCAGAATTACAACCTAAAACTGTCGACCTACAACATAAAAGGAATCAAAATGATTGTTATGAGTAAACAAAGTTATATAATATAATAATACAATATATATTTCTAAATATGTTATCAATGACAAAAATATCTAATCATATTTTTAAAAAATAAGTAGGTTAATATAGTGATCAGGAATAAATTAGTTTGTCCTCTATTTTATATTAAACTACATATTTCTTTGTTTACTATTATTTGACATTCTTTATCTGTTCCTCTTAGGTTTTTGTCAATTTTGCCAAGGACCAAAGTGATGAGGACCACTTAAAAGACATTTCCATAAGCAAGAGCGATGTGGTGGTGGACTTTTCTCAACTCAATTCTTTTCTCATGGACAAAAAAGCCAAGGAGACTGTGGTGTAATCCGCCAAACATACCACCAACAGATGTTCTAATATCCATTTTTATGAGACTCTAGTGTCATTTTTCCTACTTTTTTAGTTATTTTTTGTTATACTTTTTCAGTGGAGTGTGTGCCCAGAAGAGGGCGCTGGACTAACAACACACTACTGAAAGAAAACTCAATGCAAATCAATGCAAAAAAGCAAGAAAAGATAAAAATGAAGAAAAATTCACTACGATGTTGGCAAGGAAGAGCCTGGTGCCCCTTGCTGCATCATGACTTTAGCGTGCGTGAAACTTGAAGCTCTTCTGTTCCAGTGTAGTGTTGTAGCGACGATTGAGGAAAGTGATTATGAATATTTCTGCATAGTTTCAATCAGACACTGCCAGCAAGACAAATTCAGGGCCTAACTTCATCTCTTTCAGCAACAGACTCACAGAATGGCCAATCCTAGCTGCAATTTTAGCCTCTCTTTAAGCTATCAGACTGCTATTTTGTAAAAATACACAAGCAAGTTCTCCAGTTCTGTTCAGTGAGGATGCTAACATGGTGAAGTACATGGTCAAAGCTCAACTAACCAACAAGAGGACAAGATACAGGCTGTTACGTGAAGTTACAAAAGCACCAAATCTGATTCTACCCAACACACTTCTTTGAGCACTGGTGTTTTATTGCAAACACTGAAATGACTCTACAAATAGTTCTGCGGATGCTAATTATTGGTTTCTTTGAGGTGTGTTTTGCATGCTTTACAAAGAAGCCGCATGGGGGACTCCTGTGCGAGCCAAAGCATGTGCTTTATTCAAGTTACAAGAATGATCATACCGTTATGTCCTTTTGTTGTGTTTTCAAGAGGTTTTGAATAGGAGAAAGACAGGAATATATGGCAGGATCTATTTTTTTTGTAATAAATACAAAACTAAAAGTACATATAAAACAGACCAGGGGAGGGAGACCTGTAACTAAATATTGTATAAATGTCGTGACAGATTGTGCGTGCCAAAAGCTTCAGTCAACTGCTATACCACAGAGCTGAGCAAATATTTGAGAGCGCAAGCTAGATGGTTGAACGTGCATTGTGCTGTGCTGTTACTGTTGGACATCATCTGCCATTGTAGACTACTCATGCACTGTGGTCAATGGTTTTTGTGCAGTAGTAGCCTATAAACCACACCAGTTGTTTGTTTTTAATACCAAGTTCTCTTGAAGAACCTTGGAAATAGTCTTGAGGTGAAAAACGATTTAAGGCGATTTTGTAACATGAACATGTATGGGGATACTTTTTCAACTACTGGTGCTGGACTGGGGTGAAAACAAAAAATATACTATTAGTTAACCATCATTACTAGTGTAAGCGAATCCATTGATTTTTCATCTGCGAGAGATAAAGTTTTTACCGTATGTATTCTACTTATCTGAATTTTTGGGGAGGATCTTTTAAGCCATTTTGATTTATGTACATCCATGGACTAACAACAGGTTTGTTGTCCATCATTTTCTCTGGTTTCTTTCATCTCTGGCTTCACAAGTTTTTACATTAGGTTAGATGTTTTTCCTCACTCAAATAAATCCACCTTTTCCACCTACATTTAGCTCAGAATGTCTCAAGCCTTTCCTCAGATATTTTCATTACTAGCACTGCAAGGATATAGTCCAGGATTTGGTCGCTGCACACAATCCCCTCACAGAAAGTGAGATGATAACTCAGGACTTATTTCCGTCTAAATTTCAAAACTTCTTTGCAGTTGAATTCCAGTTTTGCTGTTGTAACAAAACATTGCAACTTACATTTATTTTTTTACATCATTTGAAAACACCAGCTGCCCTTTAGATTGTGTGAACATTTCATAACATATGGACACATAGCTTTGGTCCAGATTTATAATTAATATTCTCATACTATATTTGTTCTTTTTTTTATTCTAAGTTAGCATTTTGTTTTTTTACAACAGCAATATCCAGTTAATATACCACTGTATACTGATTTCCTGAATAATATACTGATATTCTGGGCTTTCCTAGGCTGTTGTTGCTAGCCTAAAGTTAAGCGTGACCAAAAGTGACAAAGTGCCACCAATAGATTTTAGCTGCTTTATAGATCAATTCCTTTAAATTAAATCCAAAATCCTCATGGAGGAAGTGTCTTTCAGGTCAGAGTCGAATCAGTTCTTTGGAGAGAAGTAGCCTGTCATCATAGGTCCAACATTGAAGCACTTTATAATAGTCTTAGTTGAACTAGTTTTGGTCTGGACATTCAAACTTTCTTACACAGGATGCTCTTTGTTAAACAGAAGATTAAGAAAATAAAATGTCCCACTATGGTCATTTTTGTGTTAAATTATGTGTTTACATTTTAAGTATTAAAATGCTCTTTTAGTCTCTTTTATGTACTTGTATATTAATAAAAAGACTACAACTGTTGCTGGTCTAATTTCTCAGTGATGTTTTCTGAGCAGTTGTGACAGCATTACCTCACATTAAGAAAATCAACAACATGCCTTTTCTCAGCCACTGATTTAAGCAGATGTTGTAATTGTTTTAAACGGGGGAATTTCCTTTAAACAATGTAGCTGCGAAGGGTGGCACGGCGGCACAGCAGGTAGTGTCGCTTTCATTGTCCCTGAGGCACCTTTTTGGGGTTCCTCAGCTTGCCACACCAGCAGAAATCTTTTGAAAAGGGTGGTTCTCTGATAATTTACAAGGTTATTTGAGGAACGTTTTTATTTAACATGATCTGAAACTTTTTAGGTTTTTCAGGGAAACATGTTTAAGCTCTTAGGTTCTTCAAAGAACTTCAGCTTATTTTGGGTTCAAGGCTGTAGTAGAGTTCTGTCTTGCTTTGCGTGAATCAACAGGAATAAGTGACCAGGCTGTACGTGACCTGAAAACCAGGTGAAGTGACTACATGCTAGAGTTGGCAAAGGAGATCAAAAAGAGACTATTCTTAAATTGATGTCACCAAGCTATGTTCTAGATGATCTACCCCTCTTTTCTCACTTTAAAGAAAATCAGAGCAACAGTGGAGAATCTTGCATACTCTAAACTGGAAAAACAAAGAAGACACCTGGATAGAAGTTGCAGTTCACACGAATGCTGCATAAGATTTTGAAATGCTGGGCACCTTTGCCTTGTCTCTTCTTGCTTTACCATTCAGCAATGCTACTTTTGTAAGGTCAATTTCCCAAATGACCCTCACAAAGATTAAACTACGAAACACGGAGCAGAAATCACTGCTAAATACAATGGGGATCCAAACTTACATGCAAAGGAACAATATCTGCCTTGTCATCAATTCAAGACATCACCACAGATGCTCGCTCTCGCTCTCTCTAGTGCAGGTAACTACTCAGGATGTGCTGATGTAGCAGGCACAGCTGTCACCGGGCTTTCAGTTATGTTTGGGCTTGGGCACCCACCGTAGGTGAGGAGCAGTCTTCCCCCTCTTCCCCCTCTCTCCTGGGTTATGCTGTTGCTCATTAGCTCCAGTAAATATATATATATACACGCAGTTAGCATGTGGTAGGCTAAGCTCCCACTTTTTATCGTTTGGGTCGGTACTTGCTGCTGAGCGGCTCTTGAGGACATTTTACCAGAAAGAAGACAGGTGCCCCTCTCCCCGTCGATTCACCACGTTGCTAGCCGTTAGTGGCAGCTTTAATCTGGCACAGTGCATATAGCAGTTGTTGGTGAGTACGATTGGTTGGACAGTAGATATTAGGAGCTACCGTCACCTGTTTTAATGAATTTGTTCAACTAAATAGGATGGAATTTAACAGGAAAATGTCGTATTTAGGTGTATTTTGGCGTGCCTGGCGCGCCATTGGAGGTGGCCCAGGTGGTGTGGAGCAGACCCAGCTAGCAAAATTGTATCGACCCACACTCGGGCCGAATCACGCACGCCGGAACAAAATCACTCGGCCTGATGCCGGCACGCGGAGTCGGCATTGTCTCGGCTGTGATGTACGGCCGTAGAGTGGGCCGATAGTTCTGGCCCGAGTCTGGGAAACTCTCGGCTCAGACTCGGCCGAGTGTTGTGGCTGAGGCGCGGCTCAAATGACTCGGCCCTAGTCCGGCAAGCCATAACTAAATCGCGATAACCGCACCACGGCCGAGTTTGAGCCAGAAGCACGCTATTAGTGCCAGACTCGGCCCAGATCTGGCTCATTATCGGACAGACACACACACACCACCCTCCCTTTCCTCAGAAAATCAGGTTCATGGTGAAATGATTGCTTTATTAAATAACTTACACTCTCAGAAAAAAAAGAAAAAAGGTTCATTATTGGTCACAAAAATGTACAAGTGTTTAAAAGTCCAGTTTGTTCTTTAAAGGTACAATGCATTCTCTTCTCCGGAGGGAGACATACATGTTTGTAGTATTTCATTATGGAAATGTCATATAACTTAAAAACCTAATAAAAGTCCTGGAGATGAAACAGGGTGTATGAAATCAACACATTTTAAATCTACAATTATAATATAATCATGTTTCCTAATTAAATGTACAAATATGTACAATTGAGGGTACCACCACAATGACAACATATGAAAACCTTTACACAATGGAAACATACAGCAATTGCAATGTATACAAATAGTACATAAAATCAATACATAGAAAATACATTTGTAACTGGCATTGAAATTTGAAATTGGCAGTGTTATGATTTCCTAAATCCAATTAACATTCAAATACTGTTTTTCAAAAAAACAATTGGTTTTACACCCTAAGAACTGCCATTTAAATTCAGACTTTTCTTTAAAAATATACTATACTAAGACCATATAACAAATTGCTTAAAATTCACCAGTAGGTTTGGAAAAGTAAAAAAAAAAAAAGCCAGAAAGCTACTTTAAAACACTTTAGAACAGTTTGAGTTTCCTCAAATGTGTGGGAGTACACATTTGACACTTATTCATGGCAAATTTCAGTTTGATCAACAGTTTGCAAGCCTCTGCTGTGTTGTCACGCTTTGTCAATACCTCACTGCCCTCAACAATGATGAAAATATCAGCCGTATCCTCATCTCTGTCAGCCTGGACAACAGGGACCTTCAGGACGTACAGTGTAGTGAAAGAACACTCAAGCGTAGTCACCTCAGTTGTACTCCTTGTTGAATTCCAGCTCTATAATTAAACATATAGAGATTATGTAAATGTTCTGTTCTCTTCAATATATTTTCTTTAAAATATTGAATGAAAAACTGTAAACTGCTTATGCATGCAGATTCATTAACTACAGAACTTCAAATATAAAAGATTATCAGGTTATATTACAAATGATTACACAAACGATTCTGCTACAACCGATACTAAAGATCTCATATAAATAACTTAAATTAACCTCCTATCTGCTTTTCACCCTGCCCACCTGCATTTTTCACTGGCCCACTATCAGCTATTTTTTTTTACTGCAGTCCATCTTTACATAAATACATAAAGAAAATGGATTAGTTCATGTTCATAGTTAATTTTGAAAAATGTAACTAACTTCACAGCTCCAAAAATAAACTACTTCACATGCTTTTCTTTATTTTTTTCTCTCTCTCAGTAAATAGGCTTCTATCGTTTTCAATATAACCTCCTTCAACCCATTAATCACTAGCCCAAAATCACTGATACTCCCTAACAAAGGATTAGTGTATGTGGAATTATATATTTAAAACATTACATTACACCAAAAACCAGCCCTGAGATTGAGAATGTATTTTAACCTACTTAGCTGGTACCTTAATGTGTTTAAGCAGTTTTAATTCTTCAGAGTTCATTAATTTTAAAGCTGTCGTCTTCAAAATCTTAAATAACAATTTCCTCCCTATTTATAATAATAATTTCTGTCGTTCGTGTCGCAGTCATAACATCAATATTCTAAAATATTACAATACAGAGCTTACTTATAACTGTATGGCATTTAACAAGTTAAAACAATGATTCTATTTATTTAACATTTATTATATTGTTTTCCAGAGAGTTACCAGTATTGTCTTTTATTTTTACATGTTGGCCACATACGATTAATACGCAGTATTTAATAAACTGCTCTGATCAGTGTAGTGTGCTAACTGCAATGGCAATCGCCTCACCAGCCGACAGTGCCAACGTGCAGCCAGAACTGGGCCAGACGCGGTGTGCCGCTTTTGAGCCAGAATCGGCCCAGATCTACCTTGCTAGCTGGCGAGCTTCTCCTAGTCTCCTGCTGTTTTGCCTTTGTGGCTACGTTGAGGGGTTGAACCACTTTTATCTTGTTTTATCTGGTTGTTTCTTTTATTTTGATTATTTGCCCTTGTGGGTTTTCTTTTTTGTTTTGTTATTGAGTTCTTTTGTTTTTTTCTTTGTTTTAAATTAACCCTTTATTTGGTTATTATTTTGGATTGTATTTGGGCTGTGGGTATTACAGTCCTCTAAATCATATGATCTACCTGTTCTACATAATTGTGTATTTTACCTGTTCTTGCAGAGCAACCTGGTACATGAGTGTCCTTTTGGTTGACTGGTTATCCTCTTTGGAGATTTTTTTCCTTCTTCCTTGGCACTTGATCTGCTGTGTGTGGAGTCACTACCCTTTGAGGTTTCTTTTGGTTACCTGTGTGTGTGTGGGTTGTATGGTCTCTAGTGCTGGAACTCTGTATAGGAGAGCATCTGCTTGGAAACCAGTTAAAATATATGCAAATGGTGAGATCATATGGCAAGCCAATATAGCCTTGTTGGGGTTATTTCTAGAGGTGAATGGGTCACACCCCATTGTATTCTCTTGTGTTTTATTTTGTTTTAATTTTTAACTTTAATTTTTAGTTTTTAACTTATCAGTAAAGTCATGTTATTTTAAATGTTTATTAGGCAAGTGGTATTAAGTAAAGCACTCCATTTCGTGTCTCTGCTCTTTTCTGAAAATACCTGTGTGCTTTTGGGGAAGTACTTAGGGTTATTTCCTAGGGTGAAACTCCCTAGGTGGCGTAGTCGAGCTCAAACTAATTTAAACACCAACCAAGGCCACACTGAGAAAGAAAAGGAAGAGGGCACAAATGTTTAAAAGAAAAGGTCTAAGACTGTAAATAGCTCTTTATAAAGACTGAAATGAAAAGGAATCACTGTCCAAAAGTTAAAAATAGATCTTCATGTAACTGGAAATTCTAATCAGAAATCTTAAGGTAATGAAAGGACAAAACAGATCATGCGGATTGAAGAGAGTAGAGGAGAGGAAAGAACAGTACAGTTCAGATTTAGTCAATTTAGTTATGCTATTAAATGTTCTTGACTGGCATCTGAAAATGTTACATTATTTTAAAATATTTAAAAATGCAGTATTATAAATATATTGATATTGCCAATATTAACACCATTGTAAACAAAAGGCTTCACAAAATGCATGAAATGGGATCTAAAATCAAAAAGAAAGTAAGATTAACAGACGTTTAAAGAGAACACTGGAAGATGTTTTGTCATTTATAGCCTGCTTTCTTCAAATGCCTGTGGTATCTTAGATTTTGGGTTAGTTTCAGCTTCTGAATGGCGGGATTTAGACAGACTTTGCGTTAGAAATATTTCTGGACCTGGCAACCCTGATTCCTGGACTTCATCAAATCGAAAGTGAATCTTCAGGGATTTCACGGGTCTTGTGCTTTTTTCACAATAAGGAATATATGTTTGCAGGTAAGGAACTTTCACTGCGTTAAAGTTAGTTTTATATTTTCGACATTAGGCTGTGGGAACGGTAGTTTCATAACATTCGACTGAGATCCAGAATTCAGCTTTTTTTCGCCAGTTCATCGCCACATTTACAGATTCGTGGTGTAACAAAAGAAGCCAACAAATTACAAACACGGCCTTTATTTACGAAATTGTACTTGCTAAAATTAAGTAAAAAAAACGCTGTTTTTGCTCCTGCGCCCTGCTCCAGCGTTAGGGACCGTCGCACAATGACCAGAAGAAATGTAAAGCATTTAATGTCAATACCCAAATAAATCTATTAATCTTTTAATTTATTAATCTTTCACACTAATTTAGAAATGTACACAGTTTTATTCCTTACATACTACAAAGTTTATTTTGCTGAAAAGTACAAATATGTGTTCTTCATGTACTACAAGGCATATTTTGGGGAATAGTGAAGTTATTTATTTTATAATTATTGTGATTATTAAATCTGTTAAAACATGTTTGGTATACCGAATTATATAAAACCTAAGTTTAGGGACACACCCTTCTTGCGGACCGGGCAATACACCCAGACCTTGCCCCCTGGCACAAAAGCCTTCCCCCTGCACCTGGAGTCATAGGCCCTCTTCTGCTGCACTCCAGCTTCTTCCTGGGCATGGCGAGTATAGTCATGGACCACCTGTAGACGTTCCCTCAGCCTCCTAAGGTAGTCCATTTCAGTCCCTCCAACAATCTCCGGCTCAGGTGGGGCCCCAAACACCAAGTCCACTGGTGTGCGGAGCTCCCGCCCGAACATGAGGGCAGCTGGTGTGCACTGGCTGGACTCTTGGACAGCAGTTCGATAAGACCAAGGGACCAGGGGCAAATGTTGGTCCCAGTCGCGTTGGTGTTGACTGGTGAGGATGGCGAGTTGAGTAGCTAGTGTGCGGTTGAATCGCTCAACCAGACCATCACTTTGGGGGTGTAGTGGTGTTGTCCTAGTCTTGTCCACCCCAAGCAGCCTGCAGACCTCCTTAAACACCTGTGACTCAAAGTTCCTCCCTTGGTCACTGTGGAGTTCGGCGGGGACCCCAAAGCGAGTGAACATCTCCTCCACCAGCTTTCCCGCAGTCGGAGTTGCACTCTGGTCCGGTACCGCATATGCCTCAGGCCACTTTGTGAAATAGTCCATGGCCACAAGTATGTACCGATTGCCTGACTCAGTGATGGGGAAGGGCCCCAGAACATCCACTCCTACCCGCTCCATTGGGGCCCCCACCATGTACCGTTGCAGTGGGGCACGGGACCGCTGAGTTGGTCCCTTCTGGGCTGCACAAGTGTCGCAGCAGTGCACATGTAACTCTACATCTTGTCTGCAACTAGGCCAATAGAACCTTCCCCTCAGGCGGTGAAGGGTCTTAGCATTCCCATAGTGTCCCATCCCCACTGAACCATGAACCAGCTCGAGTACCTGAGGTCGTAGCGATTGGGGCATTAGCAGCTGTAGTATGTCTTTACCCCACCCTGGGGTATGCCATCTCCGGAACAGGAGGCCATCATGGATCTCCAGGTTGCCCCACTGGGAGTAATAGGCTTTCACCTCGGGTCCTTGTGCTGACACCCCCTTCCACTCGGGGCGCTGTGCACTCTCCAGCCAGCCCCTCACCTGAGCCAATACTGTGTCTGCCTCCTGGTGCTCTCCCAGTTGTTGCGGAGTCAGAGGGAGCCACCCTTCCCCACTGGGGGTAACCTGAGCAGCTGCTACCATCATTGCTAATTGGCCCCGCTCTTCTTGCCGTTGGCAGTGACGACACTTTTCCGCTATGCAGGGACGTCTGGAGAGGGCATCAGCATTGCCATGCTGACGACCTGCTCGATGCTGGATCTCAAAATCATATGCCTGGAGTACTTCTAACCAGCGAGCCACTTGGCCCTCTGGATGCTTGAAGTTTAAGAGCCAAGTCAGAGAGGCATGATCGGTGCGAAGGAGGAAATGGCTACCCAGCAAGTAGGGACGGAAGTGCCGTACAGCCAATACTACCGCCAACAGCTCACGTCGAGTGACACAGTAGTTTCTCTCAGCTCTGTCCAAGGTGCGACTGAAATAGGCCACAGCATGTTCCCTACCTCCAGACTGTTGGGACAGGACAGCTCCAACCCCTCGTTGGGGATCCGGATAAGCCAAAACAGGGGCCTTTGTGAGAGCCTCTTTGAGTTGGTCAAAGGCCGTGGCGCACGTGTTGTCCCAACTGAAGGGCTGGCCCTTGTTGGTCATGCAGTGGAGAGGACTGGCTATGGTGGCGAACCCTCTTATGAACTGGCGGTAGTAAGATGCCAGTCCTAGGAAACTCCGAAGCTCCCTGACATTCCTGGGGTACGGCCAGTCCTGAACCGCAGCCACTTTGGCGGGGTCAGTGGCTACCCCATGAGCACTCACCACATGCCCCAAGAAGGTAGTCTCCCTCGCCAACAGCTGACACTTTATCGGGTTCAGCCGCAACCCAGCTTGCCGTATAGCAGTGAAGACCTCACTCAGGTTCGACAGTGCTGTGTCGAAGTCGTTGGCATGCACCAGCAGGTCATCCAGGTACACAACACAGCAGGTTCGGGGAATGTGTGCCAGTACTCTTTCCATCAGTCTTTCAAATGTTGCCGGAGCATTGCAGAGTCCAAATGGCATCACATTGAACTGCCACAGCCCTTATCCCAGGGTGAAGGCAGTTTTTGGTCTAGCTTCAGGGGCAAGCTCTACCTGCCAGTAGCCACTGCGCAGGTCAAGGGAGCTAAACCAGCTGGAACCTGCAATATGGTCAAGCGCATCATCTATCCGTGGAAGTGGATAGGAGTCCTTCCTGGTGACAGCGTTGAGAGGGCGGTAGTCTACACAGAAACGCCAGCGGCCATCCTTCCTCCTCACCAAGACAACTGGGAATGCCCACGGACTGTCAGAAGGTTCGATCACACCAGCAGCTGCCATCTCGCGGATCATATCTCTGCCACCTGTCGTTTTGCAAGGGGTAGCCGGTGTGGGCGAAGGCGAATAGGCAGAGCAGAACCAGTGTCAATGGTGTGTTGGACTAGCCCAGTCCGCCTGCAGTCTCTGTCGCTGGCAGCAAAGATGTCTATGTTGTCATCCAGGAGGCACTTTAACTTGTGGAGCTGGTCATGGGTCAGGCCGGCCCCACTGCGTTGCCATAAGTCATGGACAGCCATGATTGTCTCAGCAGATGGGAGGATAGCAGACCCAGTTTTTGGGGCTTGGACGAGAGGCGGCGATGCTGGGTCACAGGCAGTAGTCGATGTATCACCAGGATCCAGAACTAGCTGGGGCGTGGCTGCATGACAACTTGCTTGCCGGCTTTTGATCTTCTTTTTACTTATTTGGCCACGCTGGAGGGCAAAAGTCTTTGTGCCAAGGGTGATGGCCGGCCTCGACACATCAACACAGGCCTCCCAGCGGCTCAGCAGGTCCAAACCGATGATGCACTGGTCCTGGATGTTGGCGAGCCAGAACTCGTGTGCCAGCTCCATGCCCCCTGCCAGGATTTGCAGTAATTTCCTCCCCTTCATGCCAGTCCTCTCTCCAGTCACTGTCATCAACTGGGTGTCGGTTGGTGGCCACCCACCTGCATGTGAGTCGAGTGTGCTAGGGAGGACACCAGGTCGAAAGAGGGAAATAGTAGATCCTGTATCAACGAGGGCTCTGCAAGGTTGGCCATCAACAGTACAATGCAAGTATAGCCCTTTCTCATGACCTAGCCGGCCTACCAGCGTGCATCGTCCTTGGAGGGGGGTGGTTAGACGGAGTGGTGGTCCCCTCACTAGGCCACTCCGCTGTTGTTTCCCTGTGGCTGGGTAGCCCTGGCCTTCGGAGTTGGTGCAGGGCAGTCGCGTGCCACATGTCCAGGCTCATCACATCGATAGCAACGGTCTCTTATTCGCCATGGACGTCTTCGGGCTGTCCTGGGTTGAAGCTGGCAGACCTCTGCTATTTCCTCCGACCCCTCACTGTCAGCTGCTCTTGCATATGGGTGGTGGGCGAGAGCTCTCTGCTGGTTTGGTCGTGAAGAGAGCACTAACTCAGCTCGTTCGGCTTCGTGGAGGGCTTCGCTAAGAGACCGGGGCATGGCAAGGCGAACATGTTGGCGCAGCCGCTCCGGGGACAGACCTTGCAGAAAGGCATATAGGCTCAGCTCCTCCTGGCCAGCCGGGGGGAACTCCGGATAGCCACGCCTGGCATACAGCTGCACGTCTGCGGCAAAGGTGCCTAGGTTCTCTCCTTCTTGGCGACAACGTTTGGCTAGTTGTTCTCTGCTCTGGTTGATGGAATGCTGCTTCCCAAACTGCCTCTCCAGTGCCATTGTGAGGGCACGCAGGTTTTGCTGCTCCACTGGGGCCAGATCAAGGAGCACCTGCAGTGCACCCCCTTCCAACGCCAGGGCCAGGTGTGTGGCAGCCTCTTCGTCGCTCCAACCACTGTGCCGTGCCGCTAGTTGGACTTGTGAAAGATAGGGCTCCAGCGGTGTCATCCCATTGTATTTGGGTAGCTTGGCTAGCGTCTTGGGCATAGCTCCTGCCTGCTGTGAGCTAAACATAGGCACTAGCGTAGCTGTTTCGCTAGCAGGAGAAGCTGTATCATTAGCTACTAGCTCACCATCTTCTGTGCGTTGCAGGCTTTCACCCCTCCTCCGTGCCTGTGGGGGGTGGTGCCGTCGCGGTGCGCTGGCCCCATCTGGGAAGCCTTGCAAACGCTGATCGTTGGCTCGGCTTTTTTGTCGCTGTATCACATCTTCCAGAAGGCGCAGATCCTGCTGTATGGCACGTTGCAGTTCCTCAATCTCTCTCTCCATTCCGGGAGGCGCTGTCATCCCACTTCTGACACCAATATGACGAGCACCAGAAGAAGAAAGAGACTTCTTTAGCTTTTCTGCTGGTTTCCTGTGCCCACCTGGTGGTGTACCACAGAAACTGCACCTTTATTGACACAACCCAAAGCTTAACAACACAGGAAAATAGCCCAAGGTCATTAATTGCCATACCCATCTTGGTCATGGTGGCCACCCAAAATAACAATGCATAACTGACACCACAACCCATAAACAACAGTAAGAGCAGCACAACATCACTGATTAACTGAAACCATTAATAACTAGAACATCTAAGAATAAACAAAAACAGTCCCATGAGTCTCTGCACCAGTGGCACCTCCCATTGGCTGCCACAATATACATTTCCACAAAAGCAAAAATTCTAATTAAAAATAAAGTATAATACATTTACATTCTAGATTTTCCATTCAAAAATGACATAAAAACATTTTTTTTTACTTTAAAAATGTAATCATTCCATTCTTTTTCAGTTTTTAATTTTCTTTTTACTCTGTTAATCTATACCATTCTGCTGTGTGAGCATGGACCACAAAAGATTAATTACAGCTTCTGCAACAAACACAACTATATAGTTAATAAACATTTAACAAGATGAACCATGGTATGAAGATTCCGAACATAGCATATATTGTAATTACCACCATTTTTAAGTAAATTAAAAAAACAAAATTTTCTTTAAGGGTTCCCAGGTGGCTGTTGCATTCCAAGTATCTGCTGACAGTAACTGAGTTAGAAGATAGCTAGAACAAACATGGTCTATACATGAATCATCATTGCCCATCTTTGTTAAAGTTAATTGCATTCTTGCAGTTGTAGCCCCTCTTGTTTTTAAAAAAGTCTCTCTGGTTATCCACTTCATAGTTATGGGGATGTATTGGACCTGGCTCCTGGTTCCTCTGGGCCTCTGTTCCTCTGAGAGTAAGTTCTAAAATATGCCAAAGCCATACACCTTTCCATTCATATCTCTTTACTGCCATTTGTAATTTTCCCTGCTTTCTGGCTTCTAGGTTTCTCCATTGTGGTCCCTCCAGTTCCAGTCTTAGGTTCGCTTGGGGGGTCTATTATTCTCCCCTGTAGTCTTTCTCCTGTCTTAAATGCAAAAAGCTATGAAGTCCTCTGGTACCGTCCCCAAAAGATCCATACACCTCTTCTGACTTATATAAACCAGGCCGTCCAGGAGAACCTCAGAAATGTAAGAGCTTCCTTGGCAGGGGAGCTGGAAAAAGGGAACGCATCATTGAGACTAGAGAACATCTCACTGGCAGATGAAGGAATCTACATATGCAGAGTCGAAAAGACAGATGAGTGGTATGATGAGGCCAATGTGACTCTCCAGGTGAAAAGTAAGTGTGAAGCTCAAGGAGAATAATTGGTATTGAGTGGAATTAATTTTTACACAACTGTACTGAAATCAGTGTTCTCCCCGTATCCATGTGGGTGTCCTCCGGGTTTCCTCACACGGTCCATTGGACCAAGGATTGGCAGCTCAAAAGTGTCCGTAAGGGTTTTTTTGTGTGTGTGTGTGTGTGTGATGCCCTGTGAAGGACTGGCACCCCCTCCAGGGTGTGTTCCTTGCACCCAAAGATTCCTGGTAGGCTTCAAACCCACAGCGACCCTGAACTGGATAAGCGGATACAGATAATGAATAAATAATTGTACTGAAATCAAAGGGCAAGGGGGTGGTATCCTACACTCCTCCTGAAATTATAGTGCAGTTTTTGTAGTGCTAAGTCCAGCATAGCAAAGACAGGGGCTGTATTCTCCTTATCACAGGTCAGTGGAGCATCACAATGATTTTGAATTGGTCATTTTATCATAAAATATGTTACATAGTGTTTCTTTAAAACACGTTGTTTGGTGAGCCCTCGAACAATTATTCTGGGAGAATATCCTGTGAACAGATGAGACTTATTTTCTAACACACTGTACTTACCTCTGGTTATTATTTAAAGTCTTACAAATTATGCACATTTTCCCAAGCTTTAAAAATGACAATATATCATCTCGTTTATTGTTACTCACTTTCTCTATTCTGTCTCTCTCAGTTCAGGGTTCTGCTCCTGTCCTCTCAGTAGTTGATGTAGGTGAAGGTCAGCTGAATGTTTCCTGTCACTCACACGGTTGGTCACCAGAGCCATCACTCATCTGGAGAGGCAGAGATGGGCAGAGCCTGAAACACCTCAGCAAAAACAAATTCATCAAAGGTAATCATTACTTGTAGGTTTTAGGTAAGACATAATATATATTCTTAAAGCCCTCTGTACAATTCCCACTGCTGGGGACCTTATGAAGTGTTTGGACTTCTTAATGGCTTAATTCTACCGATTGGCTCCATTCATCTTGTTGCTGGTCTACTCTTCTATTTTTTTCTTTTACTTTCAAGTATGTTGTTTTAGACCAATTAGTCTCCTTTCTTTGGTCCTGGAAAATAAACAGTAAAAATGCTGCTGTAATATGTAAAATTATAAAATGTGGCAACCACCAGTCACTTCCTCACTGTCCACAGTATTACACACACCTACCCTGTTGGTCCACCTTGTAGATGTAAACTCATGACAGTAGGTCATCTGTTCCTCTTCCTCATCGTCTAGTCAAAAATCAGTGTTTGCCTGATGCTAACTGGACACTTATTGATGAATATTACGGACTGATGGACTATTCTCAGTCCAGTACCGACAGTGAGGGCTTTGAGTGATCCGCCACCCACAATATACCTGCTCTATAGTGGTACTTTGGGGGTCCTGACCAATGAAGAACAGCGTGAAGAAGAGTCTTTGCTGATTGGTGTATCATTAGAAGGCTTTTCTTTTTTAATCTATTACAATGAACCTAAATAATTTTGTCTCTCAGGTTCTGGAGGGTTGGTGAATGTGAGCTCTTGGCTGCTTGTTTCTTCTTCTGTATCTGAGTGGCTTTCCTGCTCTGTGGGTTTTGCTGATTCTGATCCAGGGTGGAAAGAGTGCAGAATGCTGCCACACACATGTACAGGTAACACTAGTTTCACACTGTGCTTATTATATAGAGATAGAACTGACAGAGTACTACTTTTTAAACACAAGCTTTACATCCATACTGTGGACCAGTGCTTAAACTTTATAATAGGCCTTAATTCTAGAAAGAACATGAAAAACAAACAGAGTGCAACGTAGTCAAGGCTTATTATACATCTAAACATTTACATGTATTTATTTTTTAAATAATGTTTTATGATACTGTGTGTGTGTGTATTTGCAGATGTCTGGAAGGGAGCTTTTATCACAACACTCAGCCTCTTGTTGCTGTGTATAATCGCAGTTGGAGTGTATTGTGTACTACACCAAAAAGGTATTTTAATAAAAGCTTCTAAATTGCTTCTAAATTTATATCACACTCAGAATCTGAACACTACCATACACACAAAACACTATGTTGATAATGCTACACATACACAAGTTTTTACCCATTTTTAAAACATGTACAAAAATTGTCAAGATGTGAAACACAACAGTACCCTCTTGTGGATCAGTTGGTATTTAAATTATTTTCTGATGCTATCCATGTTGCCTCTAGTTGGGCTCCCTACCAATAGTCTAAAGAAACTCCAGTATGTCCACCTGTATCCTGGAAACACATTAGTCCTAAGTTGAAAGAACTGCATTGGATTCCAGTCCAGCACCTCATTCCGTACAAAATACTTCTCCTGGTTTATGAATATTTACACAGCCTGGCTCCTGATTACATTTCCTCACTGTTGTCCAGATATTGTCCTTCACGCTCACTCCGGTCTGCTGATGCTCATTTGCTGTCTATACCTCCCACCAGGTTATGTATGTATGGTGTAAGATCCTTCAGTGTTGTAGGTCCAAAGTTATAGAACTCCATCTGACTGTATCTTCGTGCATCCCCATCACTAACTTCTTTTAAGAGATATATCAAAATATATCTTTTTCAGATTGCTTTCCCGAAATCTTAGATACATTTTTTTTAACTTGTTTTATTACTCATATATTTCTTTTATCACTCATATTGTTGCTATCTTTGGTTTGTTTTAATTGTTTGTATGCTATTATCATGATTTTCTTACTCTTTATTTGACTTGTAAAGTTTTACATTATTATATTAATAATACATTATTATTATGTATAAATATCCGTCTATTCAGTCTACAGTAGTTTAGCCCCACCCATTCACATATATTATATAGGGTTTTTCTACAAACAGTGAAATTAGCCGATTTTAACTGATACATATTACGTTGATAAAAATACACATAAAAATGATATTACAAATTTAGAATTTAATTTTATTGGATAAAATCTTATTTGGGTAAATTGTTGATAGAATATCAGCATTTTTCATCGTTCATCACAGAGGTGGTGCTGCATGAGGAGACAAAAAACATTATGATAAATGTTATAAGATAGAATGTAAGGTTTATGCTAATCAGTCATTTAACACTGAACATGTGTTTCTGTGTTGTAGGACTGATCGGCTTCAAGAGAAAGAGCCCAGATTATAAGTATGACAAAAATGAAAGCAGTTCAGAAGGTAAAGTACTGGTATAAAACTCGCTGCATTGACAACATCCTGCTAAATATATGATCATATCATTAAGATCAGGAACAGGAGAACTACTTACATACAAACACTCTCTTCCCTTCAGTAACACAACCACTGATGCAGCAGAATAAACCTCCAGCTGAAGATACACCTCTCCAATCTGTGCTTACAGGTGGGTCAAATCTCACCATCATCTGTGTTCACACGGGTTCAGAACTGTGTACAAATATCTGATTTATGGATGGATTATTAGAGGAAGGAAAAATGAATTTTTTACTAAAGAAAAGGCAAATACTAATCTGTGCACATAGATATAACAATATAATACATTTAAGCATTTCAGTTATTTACATTTCATCCATTTCCCTGAGAGACAAGAAAGGCTTAAGAAATATTCAGAGGGGAACCAGTCACAAATGTACATATCTGTAATTTAGTTCTGGATCATTTGTCCAGTTAGATTTAATATATTTATATATATATAATACTTATTTTATTTGGTAAAATTCTTTAAATGAATGAATGAATGAATAAATAAAAAATGGAAAACTCTTTCCAGTCAGGATTTATTATTTGCTCCATGCTATCTATCTCTCTCTCTCTCTCTCTCTCTCTCTCTATATATATATATATATATATATATATATACATACACAAACACAGATACGGGCAAGCAGGATCTCCCAAAATTAGGTTCTAGCACAGAATCTTTTCCAGAAACAGAATCACATTTCTCATCACCTGTGGAGAACAGTAAACAGAAAGAGAAGACTCCTCACTCTGCAGTCACTCCTCCTGTGACAGTATCAACAGGTGGAACAAAATTGTTTTCATGGTTCAGTGTCATTTTAAAGTCCTCAGACTGTCCAACAACCCCAGACTCCTACAGGTAAACATACTTTAATAAATATACATGAAGTTGTAAAAATTAAAACACACAAAAACAAAAAATATCAATGAGTTTGTAAACTGGAAATTAACAGAACAGTGTTCTTCCTCTCAGTATCACACCCACTGTTGCAGCAGAATAAACCTCCAGCTGAAGATACACCTCTCCAATCTGTGCTTACAGGTGGATCCAGTATATCCATCGTGCCTGTGTTCTGACTGATTTAAAAATATTTATATAAATATCTGACCTAAAGAAGGCTTATTGCATTTTTTATTCTTAGTAAATTTTTAAAGAGTATTTGGGTTTTATTTATTGTTTGTAGAAGGAAACGTCAGTCAGAATGCTGAAACGAGCAAATTCTCCAGCATCTACAGATAAACGTGTGATAGAGCAAATTAATAAGCCTCTATTAGAAAACTGCCAATATTGATCTGTGCACATAAATTACAGTAAAATAATTTTTAATATTTTAAAAGCTTATAATCATTGAGATGTAAGAAAAGCTATGAAATATTAGGAGGGGGTGCATAAGGGCATTTTTTATGTCCATGAAATAAAAGTACATATCTGTAGTTTAATTCAGGTTTGTTTAATAGAAATATCATGTACTTACTATTTTTTAAATATTAATATTAATAAATAAATATTGTAGTAATTCTGTTAGTTTATTCAGATTTATTCCCCCTGTGGTTTCTACATAGATACAGACGAGCAGTCTTTCTGAAAATTAAGTTCTAGCTGAAGTGGTCATGGTGTGACTGTGGTGATATTTGATAAACGTAAAGGTGTTTAAATGCTATGGATAAATAATTTCTTTTACATTCTGCTGAATGAATAGTAATGGGTATTAAAATCTGATGTACAGAAATGTAGTGAGTAAACAGTAGGTTTTATGCTGTTTTTCAGAAACTGAATCACAGATCTCATCACCTGTGGGGAACAGTAAACTGAAAGAGAAGACTCCTCACTCCGTAGTCCCTCCTCCTGTGACAGTATTAATAGGTGGAACAAAGCTGTTTTCATGGTTCAATGTCATTTTATAATTCTGGACGCATTACACACTGATCACTACTTTTTTTAATCTGTGTCCATTCTTCAGATGTTGTGGATCATGGATCTGCAGCTGTAGATCAGCAGGAGAGAAGTCCTCAAACTGTCCAACAACCCCAAACTCCTACAGGTAAACATACTTTACTAAATATACATGTAGTTGTTAAAACTTAAGTGTTGTTAAGTTAAAACTTAAACACACTTAAACAGAAATATCACTGATTTAATAGACTGGAATACAAAAGAGTACACTGTTCACCAACAAGATGTATTTTGTTATGAATTTGTGCTGCTCTGTTCAGACTAAAGTCACACTGCAGGCTGGTCACATAAATACAAACTGTTCTTTTGTGTTTATATTTCACAGGAAGTGATGCTGGTTCCATTACTGAGATCAGTTCAAAATAAGTAGCTCCTACATCAGATACATTTTAGGATATTTTATATATTCTTTGTTTTAGGAATATAGCAAATCATTTGCATGAATTTTGCATGGATAGTCTGTGGATGGTGTAGAGAACAGAGAGTGGATCGGCATTGAATTTATATGGGAACATAAAGTGGTAAAATGTTTCATATCAACAACATTGAGTCTGTGTTTTGCTTCAGTAGGTCCTGGTGCACGGGAACAATCAGAGAAACAAAGTCCTCCTGAGGGGAAAAATACCCCATTGCAAAGTACAATTTTCAACTGTTTGAAAACTGGCAAATTATAACTATGGCTCTAAATTATTTCAGCTTTTCCTGCAGAAGTGAAACTGTTCTGTTCCATCTGCCTCCAACTTGAAAAAATGCACACTATCAAAATATTCTTCATTAATCACTATTGTTTAAACAACAATTCTTATATATTGTTATAACAAAAATATATTGATGTATTGATGATGATCAATATATTGATTTTTAAACAAACTTTTCTGAAGAGTTGATGTGTTAATTTCCTACAGATGTAATTTTTCAGTTTTAGCGCATTTCACATGGGACTAAGTGTAATAGGGCCCACTCCTTAAAATAAATTTGACACCCCTGAACAAAAATAAGAATGACTAACTTTGTTACAAAATTATACACTTACAAGGTTGTCTCAGCCTCAGACACTCTGCCCACAAGTTGATGGAGAGTCTGGTACTTTCAGTGCATTAAGTTGGCCTCACTGTCAGAATTCTTGCAGCTGCATTCAGATTGGCTATCTGCCGCCTCCTACACATCATGCCAAAGTGCTATATTTGTGATTGGTCCATTTGCCTAGTGGCCTAATAGTTAGGGGGCATAGGACTGAAAGGTCGTTGGTTCAATTCCCATGCCAGGCAGAAAAATGTATGACGGTGGGGCCCTTGAGCAAGGCACTGGACCACAATTGGTCCCCAGGTGCCGGTGATGGCTGCCCACCACTCAGGGTGTGTGTTCACAGCCCCTAGTGCACTAATGTGTGTGTGTGTTCACTATCACAGATTGGTTAAATGCGGAATACCCATTTCGTTTTACAATAACAAACAATTGACATATTAAAATACTTATTACAATATTTGAAATACCCTGAAATATATATATATATATATATATTAGAAAAATTCATTGTTAATGTCAACTATGCCAACATGAAAAAGAAAAGAACTGCAAATGGAGGAAAATGGTTGTCAGATTATTTTAATAAGCTAAATAGTAACACAGGTAGTGTCAGAGTCACACAGCTCCAGGGACCTGGCGGTTGTGAGTTCGATTCCCGCTCCGAGTGATCCAGTGTCCAGTGTATTCCATTGTGTTTCTAGTACAGTTTCAGGATAATTTGGGAGTATTCTGAGTGCACTCTCAATTAGTGATCATGAGTAAAGTTTAGATATTTGGAGAACATAACATTCTTTCTTGATGAGCAAAGTGAAATGTTGTAAACATTGTAAAACTACTGCAGTTTTATTAAACACAATAATAAAGTAGTGTATTTGATTTATTTTTTATTTAAACAGACAATTAACTAGCAGCACAGAGTCACAGTGGTCAGGACCCAGCAAAGCCACTCAAAACAGGTGTTTATTATAACATTTTTGCATTAGCTCCTGTTCAAAAGGCCCAGTGTGTATAACAGACTTATAGTCGTTCAGTACATAACAACATAAATGTGTATGTTAATATTTTGTTTTCTTTATAAATGTGCATTTAGCCATAGTTATTTCTCATTGGTTGAAGCTCTGTCACATGACTCACGTTAGTTTCCAGCATCGTCTACTAGGGAAGCAGTTGTTAAGTGCAGCCACAATAGTTCCTTCTCAGTCTGCTTTGTGTTATTCAAACTAGCCGATGTGCGTCATTGATGAAACGTGAGGCAAATGTTATTAATTCGTATTAGTACCTGGATGCGACGGAAACGCCGCGAGTTCATGTTTATGAGCATTATTGCTTAATTAGGCGAGTGTGTTCTGTCCATGTGCTCCTTTGGTATGTCCCGTTTCCCTTCACTCGGTTGTGTACTGTGAATTTATCTCTTACCGATAGTGTCCTACTTTAAGTGTAGATTTATTCATTCTTTACGTTATATGTTCATATATATGTAATATTCTTAATTTATGTTATGGACATTGAATTGGTGGGTGGAGAAACCGTAGGGATGCTACCATCGTCTTCTCTGAATATCATTGGGTTAGTTACAGGAACTGACCGCTAGGTGGTGTCTCAGTGCTATTTATAATGATTAATGCTCTGATGTTGCTGTACTGAATCTGTACTGTGTTTAGAACCCCACCCATTTATCACAGTTCGACTTATGTCGTATTTCTTTCTTATTCATATTGCTATTTTTGTGTATTAATATTTACAATCTTGCATGTATTTGTTTTCTACACACCACACACACACACACACACACACATACACCCAGAGCTCTCATTCCTCATGGTCATGGACTAATAAATTCTTGAATTAATTCTGGCCTCAAGTGGTGTTCTGGCCGACACACCGGATTGAACCCAGGACAAACTACGTATCAGTGGTAGCCTCCTAAGATTACAGTTGTCTCCACCACAGCTCCTAAAGAACTGTAACTTAATGATAGTTCCACTGTGTTAAAATACAGTTTCTGTATCCCTGAGAATATGTGAATGTCATTTAGTTGTGATGAGTAAAGTTGAGACATTGTAGAACATAGAATTCTTCATGATGAGGGATATAAAATGCTCTAAATGTTGTAAAGCTACTGAAGTTTCATTAAACACAGTAATGAGGTCATATATTTCATGTATTTATTTTATTTAAACAGAGTGGGACGAGATGAAAAAGTTCAAAGGTAAGAAATTAGTTCAACACCTTACTGTACTTTCATGAGTTTAGAGTTTAAAATGATAAAGATTCTCTTTTTTTTCCACAGTGAAAATCACCATAGACCCAGAAGAGACTCCACAGTTCTTCAGAGTATCACACGAAGGAAAGGGTGTGAACTGCCCGAAACCAAGAGAGAATCATGAAGATGAGAAACTGAAAATCTTCTGTCTGTGTAAAGAGACGTTCAGCTCTGGAAAACATTACTGGAAGGTGAACGTGTGTCGGACACCTAAAGAGAAACTCTCGTGGTTTGTTGGGGTGGCGAGTGCTGAGGCTGAGAGACTTCACAGGATCCCACTGACACCACAGAATGGATTCTGGGTTCTCTGTTATGAAAAAGAGCGTGGAGTTTATATCAGAGATTCACCGATTCCATCTCCATTATCAGACGTCAGTGATAAACTCACTACAGTCGGTGTGTTCTTAGACTGTGATCAACACACTGTGTCCTTTTATGACGTTCATAAAAAATCACTGATCTACACTTTCACCAACGTGAACCTGAAAACATCTCTGTATCCTCTCATCAGCCCCGGAATCAGAGACAACAAACGTGTACACATTTGTGTGGACTGAAAGGACAAGTAATAGGTTTGGTGAAATTTGTATTTGTACCCTGCTACATAACACTGGCATAATGTGGGCATAAACATGCCATGGCTGATGTTGTATATTAACTTATATAGTGATAGAATTTGTTCAGCTATGTGTTATGTCATCTCTTGTCATGATAGATGCAATGGTTGAAGCAATGAAAGCTTGTATCGCATGCTAGTTTTTTTTAAGCTTCCAGTTACCCATAGTGACAAATAATTATCACATAATGTGGAATTTTAAACTTTACATCTCTGACTAAATTATATGTTTTATTTTTTCAAAGATGTAAACACAAGCTACACACAAAAATGTCAGCTTGGTAACTTGGTGTGATAAACCTAGCAAACAAGTGAGGATTGATTTATAGATATATTTATAGATTGATAGATGGAAATTTGGGTAAAATAATGAAAAGCACGAAAAGAAAGACAGTCTCAGAGTCTCTGAACTTGTCAAGCCTTAACTGACTGTCTCAGACTTTTCAAACTCAAAACACCTCTGTACCCAGCCCTTGAAATAGGGACAATAAACCTGTATCCATGTGTTGAGTGTAACAGTACTGTACAGA
Organism: Hoplias malabaricus; assembly: GCF_029633855.1. NCBI lineage: Eukaryota > Metazoa > Chordata > Actinopteri > Characiformes > Erythrinidae > Hoplias > Hoplias malabaricus. Next base: position 12,912,434 of record NC_089801.1, on the reverse strand, counting down.
CTCATTCTGCTGTTCTCAGTTGAGAAGAGTCAGTATGCCGAGAATTAATCTATTCATTTTCAAAAAAAATTGTAATATTACATGAAATATGTGTAATAAAATTAAATAAGTCTTATTTCTAGAATGTTTGAACTTGGATAATGAAGTGCTATTACACATCTGTCACTATATTAAGACATCAAGCTTTGCAGCTTAACGCAAAAGTATATCGTGCAAAAACTGGAGGCTCTGTGAGTGTGGCCTACTCACTCAGTGTAGCTCCATACCGCTAACAATGTGCCTCTATCTCGCTTGGTCTAGTCGTGTGGAACTGCACTACACAATAACGAGGCTTTTATTGATGTTTATTGAATGTTCTGTCAGCTGTTAAACGTTTACCAGAGGTTTTCTTACCTGTATATTCTAAATGTATTGCACTTGAAGTTTTGTAGTTCTTCCTTATTTATATTGTTTTTGTTTCTTTGTAAATGTTGTGATATTCTTGTGCTTACTATATTATACGGGATGTTCTGTATTTGATTTATGTCTGACATTGTGTGTGTGTGTTTTGTGTATATGTATATGCATAATACAAACTATTTTAAAATTGAATATATGTTTCGAAATATATATTTATATATAATATGGTATGCTTTTCAACAAGGATGTGTGGAAGGACAAGAGGCTGGTTTCGCCAATTATGGTGCATTATTTTTATTATAAATGTAGAGGAGGATGGCTCCAGAAGAAGAAATGAAAAAACACTAGGATTCAAACTTTTGACTTTCTTTCATCAAGACCTCACATTCCCCAGAATGTGTGTGTGCTAGCAGCCTCGCACACCCCTGGGGTGGAATGTTAATGACTATAAAACCCCCTTCTTCAGGACCCTGACAGGCTCAGAAGAGGATCCAGATACGGACACTAAGTGGTTTCCCAATTTTATGACTCCATTAAGCCTAAAAGATCAATCAGAGCCTTCAAGACAGGATTACAGAACTTACCAGAGAAGAGAGAGAACCCCGCAACCCCCAGCGTTTATTACCCTCCAGCTTCGGACTGTTGAACTCTTATCGCAAGATCTGCAGATGGCCCCGAGTACTGCCTACTGGTGACCTCTCAACCCAAGTTCAAACCAGACAAACAGCATGGACCAACAGTGCCCCTAAGTGGATATTTGCCAAATCACATGCCACCCTAATCATTTTCTCTCTCTCTCTCCCTCTAACAGAGAATTATCTCGGACGCATATGTTTCTGCTGAAACTAAGCATGTATTATGCAATGTGTTATTAATGTTGTCCTCTGTTATTCTCAGGTGACTGTCTACTAACTAATCGAGTGACGTGAATTAATGTTTTAAACACGAAGAAAGATTCCTGTCTCAATTTAGAAGAATGTTAATTAATCTCTAACATCTAGAATAGTTGGTAATATACTCGAGATATATATATATATATATATATATATATATATATATATATATATATATATATATATATAGTTGTTAATATACTCCAGTATACTCATTATCTTATATTCATGTATGTACGAAGTATTAATTCTAGGATGTTCTATTTTCGCCAAACCATAAGTGATTTTTATTTCTCTGGAACTTGAGACGGTCACGTGGACTCCCCAAACCCAGGAACCAATCAGAGAACGGCGACCTCCCAAGTGGGCGTGACCGCGCCACCTATGAAAAGGAGTCTCTGAGCTTTTTGGCTCTCTCTGCTTTTCATTTCTCTCCTTTTTGACTCTCCGCTTTTTCAACGCTTCTAAGCTCTTCCCTTTCTGAAGCTGACTGAGCCGACTCTCCCAAGAGACTCTTAAAAGACCGATCTTCATGCGAACTAACAGGGGACGCCAGCAGTTCTCTGTGAAGGGAATCCCCCGACTGACGTCACACCGTCTAAGGACGCCGAAAGTGACTGACTCATCCTGGAGGGAATCTCCTCCCTAGCAAGCCTACCTTCCGTTTCGCGGGGAGGACAGGAAGCCAAGAACCGGAGAACGGAGATTAAATCTGCTGGACCCATCGGCTTGGCTATAACAGCGACAAGAGTAAGCAAGTAAATTCCTCATTTTCAGAAGCTGATGCCTAATTAAGTCTCTTGATAAATTTATACATTAATTAAACCTCATTTAGAAACACCTATTATTCTCAAGTCATATAGCCTAGCCAATTATTAGATTCGAACTGGTTTCACCTGCGTTGATTCCGTGAGATTTTGATGATTTTGCTATGTTTATCAACTTATGATCATTCCTCTTAATAAAGTATTTCCATTATTTGTAATAATACGGTGTGTGGAGTTTATTCCTGAGAGTCTGAAAATCCTGAAAATTCACCCCTAGTGTTGACAGTATTTCAATCTCTGATGAATTATTAATATTGTTGTCATCTAAATTCAGTAATAATAATAATAATTATAAGTGCTAATTACCATTAAACATAACTAACTCAAATACTGTTACTACGCTACATAACACACAATAATAGAAAAGAAAAACAAAAAAAACGTTTTTAAGCTTTCTCTTTAACTGATCTCAGTTATTCTCCAAGTAGCTGTTACATTACAGCAGTCAAAAAGAAAAAATGTGCTTCAGCTGCAAAGCTGTTCTAGACATAATATACAAAGGCCTTTAAGACAGGTCCTTCACTGTTCGGCCTCCCTCACTAACGACCCCACTCACTCAAGGCCTTTAGCCCTGACCCATTCTCACCCCTTGGTGGTACCCAGTAAACAAGGAACGTCCCTGGACGTTCAAAATAGGTCTAAAAGTAGTCTGTCCGTCAAGGACATATTTTAAACGTCAATTAACGTCCAAAATCCATCTTAATAAGTTCGTTAAGTGGTGACCAATCGAAAAAGTCAGTGGACGTCCAAAATGCGTTTTATACAAGTAATTTATTTCTGGACCAATTAATAACGTCAATGGACGTCCAAAATACGTCTAATAGTCGTCTTTTCAATGTCTGTGTTTGGACGTCTTTTCAACTTTCATTTTCAACCTTAAGAGAACGTTGATTAGACGGCAGTCATTACGTTATTTCACCGCTGAATTAACGGCTAAATGTTTACTGGGTATATCCCATAAATAATTAGCCACAAATATATTCACATAAACACATAAAATCTAAAGAAAAATACTCATGAACATGTCCTCTACATTAGAATTCATAATACCAGTCAGGATATTATTTTTTATTCACACTAATCCTTTTTATTTCTCATCTACAGGTACTACATTACACCAACCTACCCCTTCTCTTTTAGTTAACCAAGAGCCCTTCAGATTCTCTAAAACGGGGAGTTGGATGGAGTTGAGGAACTCTATCTATATATTAAATACCTGTCCAATATAGGTTTAGTGATGAGGCAGGCCTTAACCTCATCACATGCAGCAGCTGCATGTTGCAACTCAACAAATTTGTCTTTGTTGGTAATGCCACTGCTGATACCACCAAACAGCATGTTTTCCCTTGCCTCGACTTCCAAAACTAGAACTTCCACCTTGCATTCTCCAGAATTTTTTTATAGGCTTTTGTTCCTCCTTGGTCACCACTACCTCTGTGGGACAATACATTTTTAAGTATTCATGAGGTGATTTGCATGGACCATGGTAAGTGTGTGTGGTACAGAGGCTCATTCACTTGCACATATTTATAAGAAGATTGAGATTTTAAAGGAGATATTGGTGTTCGGGTGCACGTACACATGTTTAATTAGAATTTTCTAGCGTGCATGCCATTTCCTAGATTTATGAGCATGCTCATTTTAACCTCCTCTGTGGCCCTGCCCTCTCAATATCTTTTCCAGGTGTTCCTTGTCTGTGGTCTGGTCTATAGATACTCCTTTTGTTTGTGTTCCTTGTTCCACATGGCTTCTATTTATTCCTGTCCAGTTCTCTGAATTTTGTTGTACCTTGTGTTTGTGTTTATTTTTAGATTATCCTTTAGTTCTATGCTTTTGTCTTGTAAATAAACTGATTACTTATTTTTATGTCCTCTCACCCTTTCTTGGCCCACCATGACAGCACAGGGCAGGACCACAAAGATGATAGATGGCATAGATGACAAGTCAAATGATAACGGAGGAGACATGAACAAAATAGCCCTGTGCTAAGCACATGACAAACAAGAAGGAAACACAGTGATAGACCAGGAAAGGCACTAAATGGGGTCAAAGTGCCAGAGTGACTACTTTACTTAGTGTATAAACCTTTATAAGTGTAGCCTTACTTATAAAGGTTTATAAATGGTTTATCTGTTTATTGATAGTTAGTATGTTGTTAATACATAGTCATTAATAATCAGTTATTACACATAGATAGAAAGGTCAAGAGTGACCTGTTTTTTTGCCAAATAGTGAACCCACATCCATCTACACCTTTAAACCTGATCTTGCCGGATACTGACCTTACTTTGTTTTCTCCGTCAGTTGACATTAGGCTTGTTGGCTTCATCACATATTTTTTAAATACATTTAACAATTGAATGAATTAACCAGCAACAGATTGTTTTTCTACATTAATCATAATCTGGTGTGTACCTTAACATGTGAAATGACTAAATTCACATTCTCAGGTCACATTCTCTTGCCTTAATATATTCCGTAGTTCTGACACTTTCAGTATTAGGCAATAAAGATGTTACAAATGCCATTTCTATCTGTTACAAATGATAATTAATGACCTATAAGGTGTTTATTACATAGTTATTAACATGCAATAAGCAGGCTTTTAAACCATTTATAAACCTTTATTAGTGTAGTCTTATTTTAAAGTGGTACCATATATCTTTACAGCTGGGTTCAGTGTCTGTGTTATACTGACCAAAATTTAACTATAATGAGTGGTCAATCACTCTGCTGTTTTCATTGAGAACAATGTGAAGAGAATCTTGTATTTTTCTCATTGGCTTCTTGTGCTGTGTAATGTGGTCAAATAAATGCACTTTTATTTTTGTTATATACTATATGAATGTGGATACAAAAATATAAAAAACACAGAAATAATACATTAAAAAACTTTACATATATATCATCAACAGAAAATTTGAGAGAATTCTCCCAAAATGTGACACGCTTTAACACTGAATATTTAATCATTAAGAGTAAAATATAAAAGACAGCAAACACCATTCAACCATAACAGCATGACCACCTCCATTTTCTGCTCTCAATGTCCATCCTCTTGCCTCCAATGACCATACAAGAGCATTTTTGTAGATCTCTTCAGGACCACCAGAGAGCATGTATATTTAGGCTTATCGATCATTCTCAGCACCAGTGACTCCGATGATCAGTGAAGCTGATAAAATGGACAATGAGTGTAGAAACAAGGTCATCTTCATGTTATGGTCCTCCTTTTCCCTCCCACAGTCCAAAAACACATGCTGGTGGGTGGATTGGTGCCTCAAAAGTGTCCATAGGTGTGAGCAAATGTGTGTGTGTATGTCACCCTGTGAAGCACTGGTGCCCCCTCCAGTGTGTGTCCCCTCCTTGCGCCCTGTGATTCTGGGTAGGCTCCGGACTCTGAACTGGATCAGCTGTTTCAGACAATGAATGAATTAATGAGTTTCCAAAATGACTTGATATTTACATTATCAACAGTTTTTCAATACTTATGTAAACAAAGGTACTTTTTCCTTTGGATGACAAAAGAACAGTGCACTACAAATCAGTTTGAGCGGAACCTTCTTAAACCTCCCTTATTTTTGAATGAAAGTTTTGCTTTGATTGACTTCCTCAGCTGCCTTTAACCGCCATTAAACTGGTAACATTTTAGACTGTGACAAGCTTAGGGCATTTTAATATATTTTTCACCTGCTTTCTAAACATAAAGTAGCTTCATTTTCAGAATCTCAGTCAACTGATTAAGTACAGCCCATATTTGTTTGAAAAGTCTGAGCCAGTCAGTTAAGGCTTGACAAGTTCAGAGACTCTGAGACTTTTTTTTTCATTATTTTACCCAAATTTCCATCTATCAATCTATAAATATATCTATAAATCAATCCTCACTTGTTTGCTAGGTTTATCACACCAAGCTGACATTTTTGTGTGTAGCTTGTGTTTACATCTTTGAAAAAATAAAACATATCATTTAGTCAGAGATGTAAAGTTTAAAATTCCACATTATGTGATAATTATTTGTCACTATGGGTAACTGGAAGCTTAAAAAAAACTAGCATGTGATACAAGATTTCATTTCCTCAACCATTGCATCTGTCATGACAAGAGATGACATGAGACATAGCCGAGCAAATTCTGTCAGAAGTCAATATACATGGCAGGTTACATCCTTTCAGTCCACACAAATGTTTACACGTATTTTGTCTCTGATTCCGGGGCTGATCAGAGGATACAGAGATGTTTTCAGGTTCACGTTGGTGAAAGTGTAGATCAGTGATTTTTTATGAACGTCATAAAAGGACACAGTGTGTTGATCACAGTCTAAGAACACACCGACTGTAGTGAGTTCATCACTGACGTCTGATAATGGAGATGGAATCGGTGAATCTCTGATATAAACTCCACGCTCTTTTTCATAACAGAGAACCCAGAATCCATTCTGTGGTGTCAGTGGGATCCTGTGAAGTCTCTCAGCCTCAGCACTCGCCACCCCAACAAACCACGAGAGTTTCTCTTTAGGTTTCTGACACACTTTCACCTTCCAGTAATGTTTTCCAGAGCTGAACGTCTCTTTACACAGAGAGAAGATTTTCAGTTTCTCATCTTCATGATTCTCTCTTGGTTTCAGGCAGAACACACCCTTTCCTTCGTGTGATACTCTGAAGAACTGTGGAGTCTCCTCTGGGTCTATGGTGATTTTCACTGTGGAAAAAAAAAGAGAATCTTTATCATTTTAAACTCTAAACTCATGAAAGTACAGTAAGGTGTTGAACTAATTTCTTACCTTTGAACATTTTCATCTCGTCCCACTCTGTTTAAATAATAACAAAAAAAAAAAATACATTAAATATCGACATTTGGTGTGTGTTCACAGCCTCTAGTGCAGTAGTGTGTGTGTGTTTGTGTTCACTGCCACAGATGGGTTAAATGCGGAAGACACATTTCTTTGTATATTGTAAAATGACAAATAATTGCACATTATCATTAGATCTCAGATGGAGAAAGTCTTTGCTGTGGCTTAGTTTCAAGTGTGGGTCATATGATATGGCTGATAATATTGATAAAAGGCCTGAGAGTTTTGCACTCCCCCTTAGTGTCTTCCTTTGAAGCCTTTGAAAATTTCTCTCTTTCTGGGTTCTTTCCGCCCCACCTTACACAAGCACCAAAATAATAAAAAATTAATAATTAAATAAATAAATTAAAAAGTAATAAATATGTTCTGATCCAAGGAAAGACATTTACGCTGTTTTCTTTCTGTGCCTCTTTGGTTGAGAAGGTCATTCACATCTTTCTTTTACTATTTTTGTGACAGCCAGCTTTTGCGGTCCATTGTTCCATTTTCCCCCTAAGCCAAAAGTGGTGGATTTTATAATTAGTGTTGTTTTTCACCCATATTCTGACACCTTTTAAGGCGTGTTTTTGCATGAGAACAGCAACAATAAAGCCCAGGTTCAAACCCAGTGCTGTTCATCCTCATATTATAAGTATTGTAAATAATATTGCTATTATTATATTTTTGGGCTATCCTTTATCAATGTATTTTACAATATAAAATGACTTACTATTTAGTGTACTGAAATTATTTGTTGAGTAATGCTGCACCAACTTACCCTAAATCTATTAATCTTGATTGAAAAAGTAGTGATCAGTGTGTAATGCGTCCAGAATTTTAAAATGACACTGAACCATGAAAAAAAGTTTTGTTCCACCTATTAATACTGTCACAGGAGTGACTGCAGAGTGAGGAGTCTTCTCTTTCAGTTTAATGTTCACACAGGTGATGAGATCTGTGTTTCAGTTTCCGAAAAACAGCATAAAACCTACTGTTTGCTCACTACATTTCTGAACATCAGATTTTAATACCTATTATCATGCATTCAGCAGAAAGTAAATGAAATTATTTATCCATAGCATTTAAACACCTTTCAATTTATCAAATATCACCACCGTCACACCATGACCTGCTTGTCTGTATCTATGTAGAAACCACAGGGTGAATAAATCTGAATGAATTTTACTCAATGAACTAACAGATTTACTACAATATTTACAAGATTTAAAAATAAAAATTACATGAGATTTCTATTAAATAAAGCTGAATTAAACAATAGATATGTACTTTTATTTCATGGAAATAAAAAAATGCCCTTATGCACCCCCTCCTAATATTTCATAGCTTTTCTTAAATCTCATTGATATATTCATTCATTCATTATCTGTAACCATCCATCCATCCATCCATTATCTGTAACCGTTTATCCAATTCAGGGTCACGGTGGGTCCAGAGCCTACCTGGAATCATTGGGCGCAAGGCAGGAATACACCCTGGAGGGGGCGCCAGTCCTTCACAGGGCAACACAGACACACACTCACACTTTGGAGTCGCCAATCCACCTACCAACGTGTGTTTTTGGATTGTGGGAGGAAACCGGAGCACCCGGAGGAAACCCACACGGACACGGGGAGAACACACCAACTCCTCAAAGACAGTCACCCGGAGCGGGAATCGAACCCACAACCTCCAGGCCCCTGGAGCTGTGTGACTGCGACACTAGCTGCTGCGCCACCGTGCCGCCCTACTCATTGATATAAGCTTTTAAAATATTTAAAATTGTTATACTGTAATGTATGTGTACAGATCAATATTTGCAGTTTTCTGTTAGAGGCTTATTAATTTGCTCTATCACACATTTATCTGCCGCGACCCTGAAATGGAGAAGCGGAGAAGAAAATGATGATGATTATGATGACACATTTATCTGTAGATGCTGGTGAATTTGCTTGTTTCCGCATTCTGACTGACGTTTCCTTCTACAAACAATAAATAAAACCCAAATACTCTTTAAAAATTTGCTAAGAATAAAAAATGCAATAAGCCATCTTTAGGTCAGATTTATATAAATATTTTTAAATCAGTCAGAACACAGGCACGATGGATATATTGGACCCACCTGTAGGCACAGATGGGAGAGGTGTATCTTCAGCTGGAGTTTTATTCTGCTGCAGCAGTGGGTGTGATACTGAGAGTCTACAAACTCAGTGATATTTTTGTTTAAATGTTTTAAGTTTTAACTTTTACAACTACATGTATATTTAGTAAAGTATGTTTACCTGTAGAAGTTTGGGGTTGTTGGACCGTCTGAGGACTTCTCTCCTGCTGATCTACACCTGCAGATCCATGATCAGCAACATCTGAAGAATGGACACAAATTGAAAAAGTTTACTGTTCTCCACAGATCTGTGATTCTGTTTCTGACAAACAGCATAAAACCTACTGGCTTTGTTTCAATAAACATCTCTGGTGTTGGAGCCATGATTCATATTAGTCCACTTGTTGCAACGGCTCTCCAAGGTGTGATCACCTCCATTTTTCTGCTCTCAATGTCCATCCTCTTGGCTCCAATGACCATACAGGATCATTTTTGTGGGTCTCCACAGGACCACCACAGAGCATGTATATTTAGGCTTATAGATCATTCTTAGCACCAGTGACACAGATTAGTGAAGCTGATAAAAGGGACAATTTAGGTTTAGGTTAATAAGTCTATTAATCTTGTGCATTTTCAATGTACCATTCAGAAAAATTATTATAAATAAGCATATTTACAAGGAGATGATGTATTATTGGCCTATTGTACATTTTTATACTTTTATTTCCCTTTTGGCTTGACATTGGACTTAAAATGAGTTTGACAGCCCTGCACAAAGCTAAGGATCTATACATTTTTCATAGCAGCTGTCAAATTCTACAAAATTAACACCAGACATTAGTAAATAATTTTTCCATTTATATAGATATCTTGTAGTATTGCAGATGATTTTCTTGGAATGTACTGAGTATCTTAGAATCACTGTATCATGAAACCATTGTTATCACGGGCAGAATATTATGAAAGTTTCTTTTTGTGAGTTACTCTGTGAAATATTCATTGAACAAATCAAGAGGAACAGCTAAAAATACACTGCAGAAATCACTGTGTTAAAAGTTTATAGCATTTGTTCTGTCAATTATAAAGTTACAATTATGGTTTTATATTAACAATATACACAAATTCTATTAGAATTTATTAAATTAGGAAAATATGTGGAAGTTGGAGGCAGATGGAACAGAACAGTTTCACTTCTGCAGGAAAAGCTGAAATAATTTAGAGCCATAGTTATAATTTGCCAGTTTTCAAACAGTTGAAATGTGTACCTTGCAATGGGGTATTTTTCACCTCAGGAGAATTTTGTTTCTCTGATTGTTCCTGTACACCAGGACCTACTGAAACAAAACACAGACTCAATGTTGTTGATATGAAATATTTTACCACTATATTTTCCCATATTAATTCAATGCCGATCCACTCTCTGTTCTCTACACCATCCACAGACTATCCATGCAAAATTCATGCAAATGATTTGCTATATTCCTAAAACATAGACTATATAAAATATCCTAAAATGTATCTAATGTAGGAGCTACTTATTTTGAACTGATCTCAGTAATGGAACAAGCATCACTTCCTGTGAAATATAAACACAAAAGAACAGTCTGTATTTATGTGACCAGCCTCCACTCTTTAATGATACTTTAGTCTGAACAGAGCAGCACAAATTCATAACGAAATACATCTTGTTGGTGAACAGTGTACTGTTATGTATTCCAGTCTATTAAATCAGTGATATTTCTGTTTAAGTTTTAACTTTTACAACTACATGTATATTTAGTAAAGTATGTTTACCTGTAGAAGTTTGGGGTTGTTGGACCGTCTGAGGACTTCTCTCCTGCTGATCTACACCTGCAGATCCATGATCCACAACATCTGAAGAATGGATACAGATTGAAAAAGTAGTGATCAGTGTGTAATGCGTCCAGAATTTTAAAATGACACTGAACCATGAAAAAAAAAGCTTTGTTCCACCTATTAATACTGTCACAGGAGGAGTGACTGCAGAGTGAAGAGTCTTCTCTTTCAGTTTAATGTTCACACAGGTGATGAGATCTGTGTTTCAGTTTCCGAAAAACAGCATAAAACCTACTGTTTGCTCACTACATTTCTGAACATCAGATTTTAATACCTATTATCATGCATTCAGCAGAATGAAAATGAAATTATTTATCCATAGCATTTAAACACCTTTCAATTTATCAAATATCACCACCGTCACACCATGACCTGCTTGTCTGTATCTATGTAGAAACCACAGGGTGAATATATCTGAATGAATTTTACTCAATGAACTAACAGATTTACTACAATATTTACAAGATTTAAAAATAACAATTACATGAGATTTCTATTAAATAAAGCTGAATTAAACAATAGATATGTACTTTTATTTCATGGAAATAAAAAAATGCCCTTATGCACCCCCTCCTAATATTTCATAGCTTTTCTTAAATCTCATTGATATATTCATTCATTCATTATCTGTAACCATCCATCCATCCATCCATTATCTGTAACGGTTTATCCAATTCAGGGTCACGGTGGGTCCAGAGCCTACCTGGAATCATTGGGCGCAAGGCAGGAATACACCCTGGAGGGGGCGCCAGTCCTTCACAGGGCAACACAGACACACACTCACACTTTGGAGTCGCCAATCCACCTACCAACGTGTGTTTTTGGATTGTGGGAGGAAACCGGAGCACCCGGAGGAAACCCACACGGACACGGGGAGAACACACCAACTCCTCAAAGACAGTCACCCGGAGCGGGAATCGAACCCACAACCTCCAGGCCCCTGGAGCTGTGTGACTGCGACACTAGCTGCTGCGCCACCGTGCCGCCCTACTCATTGATATAAGCTTTTAAAATATTTAAAATTGTTATACTGTAATGTATGTGTACAGATCAATATTTGCAGTTTTCTGTTAGAGGCTTATTAATTTGCTCTATCACACATTTATCTGCCGCGACCCTGAAATGGAGAAGCGGAGAAGAAAATGATGATGATTATGATGACACATTTATCTGTAGATGCTGGTGAATTTGCTTGTTTCCGCATTCTGACTGACGTTTCCTTCTACAAACAATAAATAAAACCCAAATACTCTTTAAAAATTTGCTAAGAATAAAAAATGCAATAAGCCATCTTTAGGTCAGATTTATATAAATATTTTTAAATCAGTCAGAACACAGGCACGATGGATATATTGGACCCACCTGTAGGCACAGATGGGAGAGGTGTATCTTCAGCTGGAGTTTTATTCTGCTGCAGCAGTGGGTGTGATACTGAGAGTCTACAAACTCAGTGATATTTTTGTTTAAATGTTTTAAGTTTTAACTTTTACAACTACATGTATATTTAGTAAAGTATGTTTACCTGTAGAAGTTTGGGGTTGTTGGACCGTCTGAGGACTTCTCTCCTGCTGATCTACACCTGCAGATCCATGATCAGCAACATCTGAAGAATGGACACAAATTGAAAAAGTTTACTGTTCTCCACAGATCTGTGATTCTGTATCTGACAAACAGCATAAAACCTACTGGCTTTGTTTCAATAAACATCTCTGGTGTTGGAGCCATGATTCATATTAGTCCACTTGTTGCAACGGCTCTCCAAGGTGTGATCACCTCCATTTTTCTGCTCTCAATGTCCATCCTCTTGGCTCCAATGACCATACAGGATCATTTTTGTGGGTCTCCACAGGACCACCACAGAGCATGTATATTTAGGCTTATAGATCATTCTTAGCACCAGTGACACAGATTAGTGAAGCTGATAAAAGGGACAATTTAGGTTTAGGTTAATAAGTCTATTAATCTTGTGCATTTTCAATGTACCATTCAGAAAAATTATTATAAATAAGCACATTTACAAGGAGATGATGTATTATTGGCCTATTGTACATTTTTATACTTGTATTTCCCTTTTGGCTTGACATTGGACTTAAAATGAGTTTGACAGCCCTGCACAAAGCTAAGGATCTATACATTTTTCATAGCAGCTGTCAAATTCTACAAAATTAACACCAGACATTAGTAAATAATTTTTCCATTTATATAGATATCTTGTAGTATTGCAGATGATTTTCTTGGAATGTACTGAGTATCTTAGAATCACTGTATCATGAGACCATTGTTATCACGGGCAGAATATTATGAAAGTTTCTTTTTGTGAGTTACTCTGTGAAATATTCATTGAACAAATCAAGAGGAACAGCTAAAAATACACTGCAGAAATCACTGTGTTAAAAGTTTATAGCATTTGTTCTGTCAATTATAAAGTTACAATTATGGTTTTATATTAACAATATACACAAATTCTATTAGAATTTATTAAATTAGGAAAATATGTGGAAGTTGGAGGCAGATGGAACAGAACAGTTTCACTTCTGCAGGAAAAGCTGAAATAATTTAGAGCCATAGTTATAATTTGCCAGTTTTCAAACAGTTGAAATGTGTACCTTGCAATGGGGTATTTTTCACCTCAGGAGAATTTTGTTTCTCTGATTGTTCCTGTACACCAGGACCTACTGAAACAAAACACAGACTCAATGTTGTTGATATGAAATATTTTACCACTATATTTTCCCATATTAATTCAATGCCGATCCACTCTCTGTTCTCTACACCATCCACAGACTATCCATGCAAAATTCATGCAAATGATTTGCTATATTCCTAAAACATAGACTATATAAAATATCCTAAAATGTATCTAATGTAGGAGCTACTTATTTTGAACTGATCTCAGTAATGGAACAAGCATCACTTCCTGTGAAATATAAACACAAAAGAACAGTCTGTATTTATGTGACCAGCCTCCACTCTTTAATGATACTTTAGTCTGAACAGAGCAGCACAAATTCATAACGAAATACATCTTGTTGGTGAACAGTGTACTGTTATGTATTCCAGTCTATTAAATCAGTGATATTTCTGTTTAAGTTTTAACTTTTACAACTACATGTATATTTAGTAAAGTATGTTTACCTGTAGAAGTTTGGGGTTGTTGGACCGTCTGAGGACTTCTCTCCTGCTGATCTACACCTGCAGATCCATGATCCACAACATCTGAAGAATGGACACAAATTGAAAAAGTTTACTGTTCTCCACAGATCTGTGATTCTGTTTCTGACAAACAGCATAAAACCTACTGGCTTTGTTTCAATAAACATCTCTGGTGTTGGAGCCATGAATCATGCCAGTCCACTTGTTGCAACAGCTCTCCAAAGTGTGATCACTCCTAACGAGCAGCTTTAATCTGATGCAGGTGTTAGTGTTTGTAATGAAAATTTTCAGGGTGATTCCATAGTTTTTTCCTCAGAATTGAATGATTCCATAATTTATTCCCTGTGCTTGTTCTAAATATCTAACTGTTACTGGCTACAATTATTTTTCCTTATTTCTTTTAGTGTTTCTTAAAGCCAGAAATGCCTTTAGTTTTTTGTCATATCTGTGATCTGCTTTTTTTCTACAAAATTAAACAACTGAAGGAACATCTGGTGATTCCATAATTTTTGCCAGTGGTTGTATTTGCCTTTTTCTTTAGTAAAAAAAATCATTTTTCCTTCCTGTAATAATCCATTTGTAGATCAGATATTTGTACACAGTTCTGAAACTGTGTGAACACAGATGATGGTGAGATTTGACCCACCTGTAAACACAGATTGGAGAGGTGTATCTTCAGCAGGAGGTTTATTCTGCTGCATCAGTGGTTGTGTTACTGAAGGGAAGAGAGTGTTTGTATGTAACCAGTTCTCCTGTTCCTGATCTTAATGATATGGTCATTCATTTACAGGATGTTGTCAATGTTTTATACCAGTACTTTACATTCTGAACTGTCTTCATATTTGTCACTCTTATAATCTGGGCTCTTTCTCTTGAAGCCGATTAGTCCTAAAACACAGAAACACATATTCAGTGTTAAATGACTGATTAGTTATGAAACTTTTAGTTTAGATGTTAATCAATCTCCTCTTTGCCAAAATCTAACTGGTATTTATATCCTCATGCAGTAGCACATTTTTGATATATGATAAAACATATATATTTTTAATAGATTAATAGATATGATCTAATAAACTGAAATGCTATTAATTAAAACTTGAATTCACATGTATTTTATTGACACGTTTTGACAAGTTTTAATTTGAATATATTTTATTAAAATATGGGAAGTGTGGGAAATGTGGGAAGTGAACGGTAAATTTTCTAGTACCACTTTAGAATAAGACTACACTTAAAAATGTTTATAAATAATTTATATACATTCTGTTTATTAATGGTTAGTAAATATATGTTGTTAATGCATTAACCATTATTAATAATCAGTTACAACATATAGGCAGAAAGGGCAACAGTGACGTATTATTTGCCAAATAGTGAACTCACATCCATCTACTTATCAACTGACATTAAGCCTGTCAGTTTTATCAAATATTTTTTAATACATTTAACCATCAGGTTTAATAAATTAACCCCCAACAAAGTGTTTTTTATACATTAATGATCACTAGGTTTACTTTAACATGTGAAATTATTAAATTCACATCCTCATGTATGAGCTTATTCTTTACCTTGACATTTTCTGTAAGTTATATGACACTTTTAATGTTAGACAAAAAAGATATCACTGTTGCCCTATCTATCTCTGTTACAAATGATCATTAATGAATTCTAAGGGGTTTAACCTAATTAATAACCATGTAATTAACAGGTTTTTATGCCATTTACAAACCTTTAAAAATATATAGTCTTTTTTTAAAGTGGTACCAATTCTCTAACTTTAACTATTTACATGCTAGAGATTTTATTTTAATGGTGTGTAGCAAAATAGTCTTAGGTCTATGACAGTGGTCTGATACTCGACAGTGGTGTAAATAATGGCACATTTTCTTTTTTATATAGCACCTTTTTGATGTAGCACACAGTAAACTCCAACTCCAATGATGCACAGTAACAAGAATAACAGGGTCGTGATGAAGGCTTCTTTCCATAACTCTGCACAGATACACACAGAGATATAAACTCAATTAACCATTAATATCTATTAATATAAAAGATGTGTTAATGTGTTCATGAAAGATTCAGTTATTTAGATATTTATTTATATATTTGTATTAAAATGAACTGCTCTGAAGGTATTTTTGACAATATAGCCACCAATATTTTGCTCCAGTCTACAGAGAATTTAAAATGTTTGAGTTCATATTCAGTGTTCTGCAGCATTAGGACTTTGCATTTAAAGGGTTCATACTATATATTATTCTTGTACATTAGTTTCCCCCCAGGATGTCTACATACTCTAATATGATTTGTCATAATTAATTTACATAAGACAATTTTCCAACTTCTCCTAATCCACTGGAATTAACCAGGGCAGTTTTGTTACTGTGCCTTTATTACTGTTGTAATGTATGTGACTGACTTTAAATAGTCCGAGATGATATAAATGAAATAAGGAAAACAATACGCATTTTCCACATATTTTGTACATTAGAACCCTTTTCCTAACAGCTAGCACATACTGACACAACTTGTTTACTGTAGAAACAGACTTTATCAGATTTAATTATTCATAGTTTTGTGAATTACTTTCCAAATATGGATTCATATAAGGGATAGGCACAGAGCTGGGGTACCTCCAGCCAGCAGAGGGAGATCCCAGGCTCAAGCCCAACAGCCTACACTGGGGTAGAGGGGTTTGTAAGATTAAGGGGGCAGCCTTGGTTGCTGATTCGATCACCAGGACTGGTGGGAACATCCATGGATGAAGTGCCCTTCAGAACCCCCAAATGCTCCAGGTGCTGGGGATGGCTGCCCACCGCTCTGGGTGTGTGTTCACAGCCCCTAGTGCAGTAGTGTGTGTGTGTTTGTGTTCACTGCCACAGATGGGTTAAATGCAGAAGACACATTTCTTTGTACGTTGTACAATGACAAATAATTGCGCATTATCATTAGATCTCAGATGGAGAAACACTTTGCTGTGGCTTAGTCTCAAGTGTGGGTCATATGATATGGCTGATAATATTGATAAAAGGCCTAAGTTTTGCACTCCCCCTTAGTGTCTTCCTTTGAAGCCTTTGAAGATTTCTCTCTTTCTGGGTTCTTTCCGCCCCACCTTACACAAGCACCAAAATAATAATAATAATAATATATTAATTAAAAAGTAATAAATAGGTTCTGATCCTAGGAAAGACATTTACGTTGCTCTGTTTGTTTTCTTTCTGTGCCCCTTTGGTTGAGAAGGTCATTCAGAAGATTTCCTTCTTTTACTATTTTTGTGACAGCCAGCTTTTGTAGTCCATTGTTCCATTTTCCCCCTAAGCCAAAAGTGGTGGATTTTATTATTACTTTTGTTTTTCACACATATTCTGACACCTTCTTTTAAGGTGTGTTTTGGCATGAGAACAGCGCCAGTAAAGCCCAGGTTCAAACCCAGTGCTGTTCATCCTCATATTATAAGTATTGTAAATAATGTTGCTATTATTATATTTTTTGAGCTATCCTTCATTTTTGCTCAGAACCTGGATCCTATCTTTCAAGCCTATGGTGACTAACCTAGTGAATCTAACTAGAGTTGGATTTTAACTAGTAAATCAAACTCTATTATTGTCAATTGTATGTATCCTGATACAACATACACATTTCCAGTTTGATTGTTGTGTTACCTGTTGGACTTTGTGGCACCACTCTGCTTTCTCTTCTGTTCTCATTAGAGGCAGTCACACCCACAGAGCAGGAGAGCCACTCTGTATCAGAGGGAGAGATGAGCAGCCAAGAGCTCACATTCACCAACCCTTCAGAAGCTGACAGAGAGAGACAGATGGGGAGAGAAGAGAAAGAAATGTTTTCTTTCCTTTTGGAAAGTTCAGTTTCTTGCCTCCTTTTGTTCTGGAACTGAGTTATGAGGCAAGGAAATGAAAACTAAAGCCTTGGTCAAACTGCATGACTGGATATTTAGAGCTACACGGTTCCCGACACAGTACTTTTATCAAAACAAGAACAAAAGTACAGACAGAAATCAAGTTTCAATATAGTACAGGGTCTGAAAGAAGAGTATGTTTGAAATGTAAGTGCAAATTTCAACATACAAGAGCTGTAACTGTAATAATATCCAAGGATATTATTATTAATGGTTAGTGAGCTCCAGTTGCTAAATTTTCCTCCCAGCAAAAGTCCACACCTTAAGATTTAAGCTTTGTCTCATAGTGGTGCCTCAGATTGCTGCTTTTGTTAAATGTCATGACTTTGGAACATATAAAAACTGATTTAGTACTTGCTGCAGGAAGATTAATGCAAGTTATTAAAAAGCTTGGATTCCTTTTTTAATGCTTCACTTCACCTCTCCCATATTAAGTCAATTACTGAGGCTATTTGCTATCATCTGCAGAATGATTTACTACATTGCTGTCCCTCTCAAAATGCTCTACTGGCTTTAACTGGTATGTAAATTGAACTTATTATATTATTATTATAAGAATGATTTGTTAATTATTTTTTTGTAAGTTTGCTTTTCTGAATCAACATTCCTTATTTTTGGAGTAAGCATGCTGTTCTAATTTTCATGTCCCTCTTGCCTCCTCCAGTAAATGACCCATGCAAGGTAAGCAATCAATTTTACTGCAGACTGAAAGATGATTTTGCCATATTAATCGGATTCTACTGCCATGAGTGCCATTTCATGTATATTACTATTAATTTATATTATTTCTTTAAAAAATAACATATTATTTATTTATCTACAAATAGATAACAGAGGAGATAAATTCATCATTACGTACACTCAGAAGAAATGTAAGGTAAACATATATTATTGGTCAATAAAGTCCAAACAGCATTTAAAAGTCCAATTGTGTTCCGTAAACATACATTACATTCTCTTCTCCAGAAGGAGAGGTGAATAATTGTAAGTTGTCAAACAGACAACGTAATATAAGTCCTGGAGATGAAACGGGGTATGAAATCAACACAAATTTAAAGTGTAGTTACAATAGAATAAGGTACAATTATGTTCCCTAATTAAAGGTACAAATATGTTCCCTTGAGGGTACCACCACAAAGACAGCAAAAAGTACCATCACAGTGACAGTACAGGTCCACTCCGAGGTCACCATTTGATGATGATCAACTGTTGGCCCTCCTCCAGAAGTTACAGAGTGCACTTTCTGCAGTGCTGAGCAATGACAAGAGGCTCTTTTCTCTCTTTTACAACAAAATTATAATAACTTCAAAGCTGCAATTTTAAGGCAATAATATAATGGTACATCATGCAGTGTGATGATTGTTGTTTGTATGATGGTAACTGATGAATACCAGAAGCCTTTTTTTCTTTTTACAACAAACATGTTCAAGCCTTTGCAATATGTTTAAAATAAATATTGAAAATATAGAATGAAAAATACTTTAAGGCTTAAAGTGTTAAAATGATTACTGTTGGTGAACTTGTCATTGTTGATCTGTTTCAGGTCTTTCCCTCCTGCATCTCTCCAGATTAGTACTGGTGCTGGGTGCCAACCGTGTGAATGACAGGAAACATTTACCTGTCCCCCACCTGCATTGACTACAGAGAGGATGGGAGTGGAGCCAAGGACTAGGAGAGAGAGCAACAACACAAATGTAAATACACTATTAGCTTTTCTTAATAATAATAATAATAATGACAGAAAATTCTGGGAATTCTAAGAGTGTGTCAAGACACATGCAAAATATACACTGCATCACATTTAAACACTGCACTTATCCAACATCGCTCAGTTTTACCTTGTATTTTGAGGGAGACATTGCCCTTGTCATACCAGCTCTCACTGCTGACATGACATATGTATTCTCCTTTATCTTCAAGTATGAGGTTGTCCAGTTTCAGAGACACATCCCCTTTGTCAAGGTCCCCTGAAAGGGAGACTCTGCCTGTATACTGTTCATCTGTTTGGTTTGCCTCAATCTTCCCCTTATTGTAAAAAATAACTGGTTTACTATAGGACTTAGGACGATACCACCGGACATCCATGTTTTCCATGTTTTCGTAGTTATGAACAGTGCAGGGCAGAGACACAGAGGCTCCAAGCTGACCTGACACTGGAGCCTTAGTAACCACCACAAAGAATACTCCTGTAATAGAGAGGATTTGAACAATAAAATCAACAAACTGGCTATACATGGCACTGATTTTAAACATTGCTTGCTATTTTAGTAATACATTTGCAACCTTAGTGATATTCAGGATTATGCTTTACATTGATTATTTTATTGAAATGGAAACTGAAGTTCCACAAACATCCTGAAATCTCACCTGAGCCAAACCCCAACATTTCCTCCCACCCAGACATGTGAAACATTGTAGCGTTTGAACCTCAAGATTGGTGTTTTAAGCTCTGTGTCATGACATAACAGAAAGCTGACAGTCGCGGAACACAGTAAATAGTCCTTTTAATGTCGTTATCCAAAAGAGTAATCACAAGGCAGGCAAAGTTCAAAAACAGGAGCAAACAGTACCTCAGAGGATGGGCAAAAACCGTAGTCAAAAACAGGCAGAGTTCGAAAACCAAAGAATACAAACAGTACCAAAAGGGACAAGGCAGGAGACGTAAATCGGGAACACAGGCAGGAAGTAGGCAACAAGAAACCGTCAGACAAAATACAAGGGAACGCGTTGTAGGCATGGGAGAACCAAAGCAATACTCGGCAGGGAACAGTTCACTGAATGGGGTAAAAATAGGGAGACAAACAGGTGTTTGTCCCCCCCGACCGAATGCACCGGAGGAGGCCTGGAACGAGGACGGCCACGACGACGACCACCCAGCGGAACAGAGTTACCGGAGCTAGGGACGTCTGCACATGCGGAGGGCTGAGATTGACGTGGGTTTCTGGATCGAGACATAGAAAGGGACGGAGCGGGATTGGAGACTGATCCTCTCGGGCGACCTCTGGGACGGGGAGCCGGCTTCTCAGGATGGCGAGAGTGAAACGCCAACACGAGACCCGGATCGTAGATGTCCTTTGCTGGTACCCATGAACGCTCCTCTGGACCGTACCCTTCCCAATCAATAAGATACTGAAGAGTTCCTCCACGTCTACGTGAATCCAGCACCTCTTGCACAGCATATGTGGAAGAGTCCCCAAAGTCCACTGCCGGGGGCGGAACGTCGTCGGGCTGCAACTCATTCAAAGGGCCTGGAACCACAGGTTTGAGGAGACTTCATTAATTTTACCAGAAATACGAAAAGGACCAATGTACTTGGGCAGGAGCTTCCTGCACCTCCCCTCAAACCTGATATCCTTTGTAGCCAACCACACCCTTTCTCCAATCTGGTATAACGGAGAATTCGATCTGTTCTTATCAGCCTGTTCCTCATATCGGGAAAGGGCCTCTGTGATGTGTAGATTAGGTTCTTCCCACACCTCCTCACTGCATCTCATCCACGAGTCGACTGATGGAATCCCAGATGTTGCTGCAGTCCAGGGTGCCAACGGGGGTTGATAACCTAATATACACTAAAAGGGGGTGAGACCTGTAGTCGAGTTAACCAAAATGTTTTGTGCTATTTCTGCCCACACCAAGTACTGGGACCAGTCTTGTGGATTCTCATGACAATACATTCGTAAGAACTTTCCCAGCTCTTGATTAACCCGTTCACACTGGCCATTGCTCTGGGGATGATATCCAGAGGTGAGACTAACATTTACCCCTAAATGTTCAAAGAAAGCTTTCCAGACATGTGAAGTAAACTGGGGACCTCGATCGGATAAAATATCTTCGGGAATTCCATAATGACGGAATATATGTGTATATATAGCTTTCGCTGTCTCCAGGGCCGTGGGTAATGAAGGAAATGGTATGAACTTAACTCCTCTAGAGAACCGATCAATGACTGTGAGGACTGTAGTACATCCCTCCAATAGAGATAGGTCCGTGACAAAATCAAGCGCTAAGTGCGACCAGGGACGTTCTGGAACAGGTAGAGGCATTAATTTACCTGCATGAAGGTGTCTTCGACTGAGCACAGACTGAACAAGATGCTACACTCTAAAAAATGGTTGGGTTGAAATAACCCAAGTTGGTTCAATTTGTCAACCCAGCGCTGGGTCAAATAGGGACAAACCCAGCATTAGTTATTTTAACCCAGCTATGCTGGGTTACCAGTTTAACCCAACAGGCTGGGTTATTGACATTGACCCACTATTGGGTAAAAACAACTATATTGTAGGGTTACGGCAACCTTTGGGTTGGTTCATTTTTAATCAATTTAATGCAAGCATGCACACAAATATTATTCCAGAATATTTTTATTAATAAGCCAACAAACAAAAATAAAAATATAATCAGTGTCTAGCTGGAATAAAAGACATACGTACAGTAGTCAAGTTATCAAAATATTGACTATTTTGATATTGATGATTTTTATACATTTAAAATATTCAAAAATAAAATGTAAAGTGTATTTATATTGTTTATACACACGGACAACAGGAGAATCAAGCAACACAAAATAATTTACCAAGAAACACATCTAGTCCAGAAGTCCACAAAAAACAAGTTCAAATTATTTTTCTTCAGGTTATAAATGTTATTGAAAATACAATTAATAAATGACAACAAGATATTAGAGGTCAAATACGTAAAATGCTTTGAAGCAAACATCCACTGCTCTCAGTAGTGTGCTCTGCTCCAGAGCTTCTCCACTGATGATTACAAAAGCTTGAGAACAACGACTGCAGTCCCCAAGCATCAGAACATATGGAAGCTCCCTGGTGTCCTTGGTATGTCTTAAATACTCAGCCATATTACTTCCAACCTAGGAAAACAAGTTGAGCAAAGGTGGGAAAGAGGAAATTGAATTAATGTATGAATGAGTGAATAAATTAACAAAATCACAAACTAACTCACATGGAATTCCAGGGTACAGCCCACAATAGGTTAAGCGTTTGTACTATATAACAGAAATAAAAAGCACCTGCACATTTGTGGCCTACAGCCTGGACACTAAGCTTTTAGAGTAATGATATGTTTGGACAGATGCTAGCTTTGATAGCGTGTCAGTTACCTTTCTTTGTTATGTTTATCCCAACTTTACATTATATTTTACTGATATTTTTCCCATGTTCGCACATTTAAAATAAAAATGCTTTAAATGTAAATGTCTAAAGCCCATAAGAATAAAAAAAGTCAACAATTATATAAATTTTAAATTCGAGACTTCGACTTTACAAATATTTACAATGTAAATTTAAACAAATGTATTTATTTTTGCATAAAATTGTGATATATCTATGAAAAACAAACACGTGTGTTTATGAATGTAACTGTATTTGTACAAACTGCAGACCGTGAGTCACAGAGTGTGATGTGAACAGTGAAACAAATTTATGACTTGTGTTTAATTTGTGGACTAACATTTACACATTTGTAAAGTATTTTGAGACTAATCTCTCTACATATGCGGTGTCCAACAGACGTGGATATTCTTGTAGTATTTCTACAACTGTTTTGGTCCGATTCTCCCTTATCCATTAGCTCTATGGATTGCAGTCACCTTCATGTATTGTCTAACCTGGCTTGGTGGATGAATGTTGTCCTTAAGCCATTCTTGCATAGCCCTCTCCACAGTCACAGCAGACGCTGAGGAGTAGAGGTAATAAAATACATTTTTTAAATATATTTTAAAAAAAGAAATGTGATTAAAAAATAAAAGATTTTAAACCTAAATATAAAACAAAACTTTCCGGGTCAGTGCTCTGGGGACAAATACATGCTTTATACATACCTCAATATGCGTACAAAAGTTTAAAGTGTTGTGTACCAAATAGTTGTCATTTAAAGGTCATCACTGATTTTTAAGGTAACTGTTGTGTAGTATTAAAAACGACACTTGTCTTTTAATGAAAAAAAAAAATTATTTTGAAAAGGAGAGTAAAGAATTTAATTACCGAAAGCGCTACAAAACTTAACTACTCGAGTTATAAATGAGTTTCTGTGGTAATTCAAACAAAGAATAAAACTTACAGTTTTCTCCCCCTCAAACATGGTGTTTACCTTAAAAGACGCAAAACTTACGAATGTAAACAAAACGGAGAGAACTGTGTTTTCCAACAAATGTAGATATTCCCTTTAAGCGGGACATCAAATTTTAGGAATTAATGTTTGAAGATTCCAGTCTTCGTTTGAACAAATTCATCCATGTGTCCCTGCAGATATCAACATAACATTTTAGAAAGACATGTACAATAATTCATAGTACAAGACCAAATAAAAAAAACACCATGTGTAAAGTTAGAAAGTCAAGATGATCCACTGTGTTGACATAATATTGTTGACATAGTATTACGCATTTATTAATGGGTTGCAGCTGACGTCACATTGCCGAGTACCCGTCATGTTCATGGGTTGAAATGACAATCTTTTTGGCGTGGGCACCATATTGGGGTGCGACTGTCTGGTTTCAAGGTGCAACACTAATGAATATGAATAGGAAAGATGAATATATTTATGTCATACACAGCTCCTGTTAACAACTAGTTAAAGTTAGTGTAGTGCGTGTTTTATAAGAGGTACATGAGGAATAAAGGGTATTAAAAGGTAAAATATTTGTGGTTTGTGTTTTTACGAATATAACGAGTGGTATTAAAAGGTGTTTAATGCATTTTGAACAAAGAAAAAGAGGAAAGAGACTTTTTTTAAAAAGCGAACAATCATCACAGTTACCCTTTTTAAGATGGAACTACTAATTCAAACAAGAAGCTAGTGAATTACGCCAATGTTAGCCTCATATACTGACAGGTTTAAGGTAGAAATAAACATTTGAATACGAAAAATGGAGAATAAGAAGCAAACGTCTTCCGAAAATGACCTTTAAGGTGGAAGGGGGAAAATAAATAAGGAAGGCAACATCAGCTTCGACTAGTGACAATTTTAACACTAGGAGCACAGAGAGCCGGTGTGTATTTGAGCCTGTGACTGACTTTACTCCGTGTGTTGTGTCGGTTTTGGTGTGGAAGGGAGACTTTAGTCACAGCTGTGAAACCAGCGGCTCTCTTTGCTCCGGTCTCAGTCGGTCAAATAAGCGCGATGCTTCTAGTGTTAAGGTGGAAATAAAAATTCTAATACGAAGATGGAAAGCTATTTTCTGATTTGACATCGTGATTTTTATCACTCGTTTCATAAGTAAAAAAAACAAGCAAAGGAGGTATTCATTTCAAAGGAATCACAAGCACTGGTTAAGGAGTGCTGTACAGATTTTTTTTTTTAGCGCATTGGTTTTCATATAAAAAGCGAACATCCCAATAGGGATAAAGCATGACATACCCTAAGGCTACAACACACGGGCCATATCAGTCGAAGAACGGCAGAAGTGAACTTAAGTCATGTAGAGGCTTATTCAACTCAGCTAACGCTATCTATTTCTACCTCACGGAGGCGCAGAGCAGGAAATTTATCTGAGGTACCGCTAGCATAGCTGACCTAGCATTAGCAGGCAAGAAATAGCATCAAAGCAACGCCAATGTTAATAAACACAGTACTTCCAAATTGGGTACACTAAAAGATACAGCGATAAACATCATAAATATAGGTTTAGTAAAAATCAACCTGACTTAGGTAGCTAGTGCCGTTAGCCTGGGTCTTTATTTCCTTCGGCAGAATGATAATGTCCGTTAGTCAGGAAACTGGGATTTACTCGCTGACCAGAAATATGAACTCAACTAAGATCCCGATTAATACAAAACGGTTTTAATCTATATATTAAAATTATGTAAATGAAAAAAAAACTTACAGTTATGCTCACGGCCAAAAGAAATTCTTCTCCTCTGGTGTTCAGCTTCGGTTTCTTCTTTTCGCTCGAACTTCTCGGCTTCCCGCCTATTCCGACGCACGACGTGACTGTTCCCTTTCAGGTCCGCATACACAACCCAACGCTGCTGGGTTGCTTGTTATTAACCCAATTTAAGTCAAAATAACCCAACATCATGACCCAACATGCTCAACCCAGCAATTGGGTTATCACAATAACCCAGCATTTTTTAGAGTGTACGAATTCATGTACATCCGCTCTTAATGACCCCCACCAATAACGTGCTAGAATAAGCTGTGTAGTGCGTCTCTCTCCGGGATGACCTGATGACAGTGACGAGTGGGCCCAGGTAATCAGCTTATTACGAAATACAGGCGGTACATATGTTTTGCCTTCAGGACAAGCTTCAGATACTCCTTTTGACCCATTTTCCTGTGCAATCAGTTCGTCTAATTCCCATCTGATAGCTGCCACCGAAACGGAGGAAGGTAGTATAAACTCAGTTGATTCTTCACCTTTTTCCCCTAATTCATTCTGATTAAAACGAGAGAGCGCATCAGCTTTAAGGTTACGATTACCTGGCTGAAACGTGATGGAAAACCGGAACCGGGAGAAAAACAGCGACCACCTGGCTTGCCGAGAATTCATACGTTTTGCAGTACGAAGATATTCCAGATTCTTGTGGTCAGTTAGAACTGTGAAAGAATGTAGAGAACCTTCTAGCCAGTGTCTCCATTCCTCTAAAGCTAATTTTACCGCTAAAAGTTCTCTATCTCCGATGCCATAGTTTCGTTCAGCAGGTGATAATTTATGTGAAAAAAAGGCAATAGGGTGTAACTTAGGAAGTTCCCCACTACGTTGAGATAGTACCGCCCCTACACCCATCTCCGATGCGTCGAACTCAACCACGAAGGGGAGTTCGGGGTTCGGATGTTTTAATATGGGAGCAGTAGTGAAAGCTGTCTTGAGACGTTCAAAAGCACCTTGGGCCTGAGCAGACCAACACAAACGATGGGGACTACCCTTCAGTAAGGCAGTAAGTGGGGCTGCAATAGAACTAAAGTTCCTAATAAACCGTCTGTAGAAATTCGCAAATCCTAAAAAGCGTTGAAGCTCTTTAACGTTAGTTGGGACTGGCCAGTTCACGACCGCCTCAACTTTCTGGTCGTCCATGACTATACCAGATACACTGATAACATATCCCAAGAATGAAATGGTTTGTTGGTGGAATTCACATTTTTCTCCTTTTACATAAAGGTTATTCTCCCTTAAACGCTGAAGCACCTGACTGACCTGTTTTATGTGTGTTTTAACATCTGGAGAGTAAATCAAAATGTCATCAATGTATGCAATTACAAATTTTCCCAACATATCCCTGAAAATGTCATTGATAAACTCCTGGAACACAGATGGAGCGTTTGCCAGCCCATAGCTCATCACTATATACTCATAATGTCCCTTGGTAGTACTAAAAGCAGTTTTCCACTCGTCACCCTCCTTAATTCGAACAAGATTGTAGGCACTACGAAGGTCCAACTTGGAGAATATGGTAGCACCTCTAAGTTGCTCTAATGCAACCGGAATAAGGGGTAGAGGATATACAAATTTTTTAGTTATATCGTTCAGGGCACGATAGTCTATACAAGGTCTTAATCCACCATCCTTCTTTTTGACAAAGAAGAACCCCGAAGATATTGGAGACTTTGATGGACGTATAAACCCCTGTGTTAGAGCTTCTTCGACATACTCCTCCATGACTCTCTCCTCTTCCAAATTCAAAGGGTAAATACGTGATTTAGGTAAGGTAGCACCTTCTACAAGTTCTATCGCACAGTCATACGGCCTATGCGGGGGTAGTTTAGTAGCTTTGGTTTTACTGAAGACGTCTAAGTATTGGGAATATACGGGAGGAATTTTTACTGACATAGTTGACTCTGGACTCTCCACGGAAGTGGAATGGATAGAAATGTGTTTAAGGGCTAAACAGTTTGTTTGACAGAAGGATGACCAGGATGTGATTTCGCGTTGGCTCCATGAGATCGCTGGGTTATGAATTTCTAAGCATGGTAGTCCCAAGATAATCTGAAAATCCGCCTTGGGTAATACCAGGAACGAAAGCCACTCGTGATGCAGGAAACTTGTTTGGAACCAAACAGGAACTGTCTCATGTGAGATGAAATCTCCTCCAACGGGAAGGCCATCAAAAGCTCGGACTTGGATCTGTTTGCACAACTGTTTCGTCTTAATTCCCAGCCGGGTAACGAGGGATTGTTGAATGAAGTTTCCTTCGGCTCCAGAATCTATTAGCGCTGGAACGACAAGAGAAGTTCCTTGGCAGTACACTTTGACAGGTATGAGAAAGGATTTTGATATTAACCCTTTTGTGGGTACACTCACCAAGTTAGCATGTGAAGTCCTCTCCAGGTTTTGAGTCCGGACTCGCGGAGGACAGCGTGTACAATCACGACGAATATGATCAGAATCCTCCACAGTATAAGCATAGTCCACCGTGGAGACGACGAAGGCGTTCCTCTTGAGAAAGCCGCATAGTATCGCATTGCATAGGATCCGAAGGAGGACTAGGACTGGGAGCTTGACTTTGTACCGGGCGGAAAGGAAAACCAGGAACGGATTGACGCTTGACAACGTCTTGTCTTTTACACGGTGTCCGGGGACGTTTCTGCAGGAGTTGGTCTAGGCGGATGGATAAAGAAATTAACTGATCCAATGTTAATCCGTCATCTCGACAAGCTAGTTCCGTGAGTATTTCTGGATTAAGGCCATTCCGAAAAACATTAATGAGTGCAGGTTCATTCCAACCACTCCCAGCAGCAATAGTCCGAAACTATAACGCATAAGCGGCAGCCGTTCGAGCTCCTTGCTTAAGTGTGAGAAGGATCTCACCACAAGAACGTCCCTCCGTAGCATGGTCAAAGACTTCACGGAAAGTAGTGACAAATTCGGGATATGTGTGATTGACTATATTGTCCCAAGTAGCGGTGGCCCACTCAAGTGCTTTACCAGACAGACGGGAGACCAAAAAAGCAATTTTTGCCTGGTCGTTACTGGGAGGAGAATTCTCAAAAAATATAGAACATTGCAATAAAAACCCGCTACATTTAGCCGTATCACCTTCAAAAATCTCCGGTTTACTGACAGGATAACGAGAATTCAAACTGATAGACGCTATAGGAGGACTGGGATTAGGGCTAGGAGCAGGAATACGAGCTATAAGGGCGTTCACACTCTCCAACACTTGTTTCAGCTGGAGCTGTTGACTCTGTTGTTGTTGAGCGAGAGAATAAACAGATTGAGTCACACTAGCCAACATTTGCTGGTGTTGACCTAGCATCTGGCCCTGACTAGTTATAGCCGTTCTAACGGCATCTGTGTCCGCTGTCTGCATGGTGGCCGAGTATTCTGTCATGACATAACAGAAAGCTGACAGTCGCGGAACACAGTAAATAGTCCTTTTAATGTCGTTATCCAAAAGAGTAATCACAAGGCAGGCAAAGTTCAAAAACAGGAGCAAACAGTACCTCAGAGGATGGGCAAAAACCGTAGTCAAAAACAGGCAGAGTTCGAAAACCAAAGAATACAAACAGTACCAAAAGGGACAAGGCAGGAGACGTAAATCGAGAACACAGGCAGGAAGTAGGCAACAAGAAACCGTCAGACAAAATACAAGGGAACGCGTTGTATGCATGGGAGAACCAAAGCAATACTCGGCAGGGAACAGTTCACTGAATGGGGTAAAAATAGGGAGACAAACAGGTGTGTGTAATTAAAATTCTGGTGAGGGAGACCGGCGGGTAGTCATGTGACTGACAGGTGCATTCTGGGAATTTGAGTCCTAAGATGTAGGCGTGACACTCTGGTTTTGCATTTTAGGCTTATTTATAATCCAATTGAATCATGAGATGCCTAGAGATTCCATCCCTAATAACTACTGCTAGCACATATTGAAGAACCACACTCACCAGTATTTTGAGCATGACAGACAGTCAGGGACAGAAACAGCCAAATCCCCGTCAGTAATATAGCTGTTGAAAAATAATGACATATGTCATTTTATGTGAATACAGACAGTACGTACATATATTTCCTTTTTGTAAATTAGTCTAAAGCTTGGTTGGAGACTTATAACATATTCAGATGTTTTGGAGTGCAGAATGAAGGATTACAAATATACTTCACTGTACTGGCTAAGTTCTCCTCTATTAATTCCAAGTTCATATAAATCATCATCAATGGCCAAAATACATAAATCTGTTACTCATTTACTGTCAAGTCAGTTTTTCCTATTGCGGTTGTCAACATGTGATAAGACCTGTCGCACTTCTTTGAGAAACAAACACCCACACATTTTGTGGTTATTTAAGGTGGTATGGTTTCTAAATAAGTAATAAATAATAGAAGAATATAGTCTTATGCCAACAGCATCTGCAATACATACAATGGGAGTAAACCGACTGAACTTGAATATACTACTTGGTTTAAACTTTCTGTTATGAATTTAAATATCCCATTTATGCCTTTTTGTATTTATTTTTCCTAAGGATTTTGTGTTTTATCATTCTCTTTTTTCCAGTCTTTTCTCACTAATATAATTTTGTAAAAATAAAATGATAAAATGGAGCATATTTCTCTGTGTTACACGACCTTTTCCTTTACACTGTTTAGACATTTAAGAACTGAGGATAGCAGTTTGTGGTTTTGCAATGTGATTTATGCCCTCTCTTACTGGACACATGACATCAGCTGCTCAACAGTCTGTGGCTGCTGCTATCAAATTATGTTATACCTAGAATGGATTTTTACATAAAGTATGAAAAGAGCACACAGATGCAACAAAACAGGCAGGCGTAAAGAATTCCTGCTAAACACTTAAAAATTAATTGCTTTAACAATTTTACAAACAGTAAAGCAATTAAACAAGACTTTTATAACAAAAAAACGTCTTATGTTTTTCTATTTTTGTCCTACATTTTCCTGTAATACAATAACATAATAAAAAATTTCAAAAATCACATTTAAACTAAGACATTGATATGAAGCACAAAAGCTTTTTAAGGACATCTGATAACAGGGGAATGCATTTTGGATCATATCTTCTCATTTTACCGTGACCCTGAAATGGAGAAGCGGAAAAGAAAATGTATGTATGTATGTATCTTCTCATTTTTAAGAAACACCTGCATGACAAATGCTATGGCACTCCAGCAAAACTGTACTAGTTCTTGTTTTTGAACAGTCTCTCTCATTAAGTTTAGCACAAAGTGGTGAAACATGACACAATTTTTATGACACAGACGGACTCTTTCAAAGATTCTCCTACAGAGTATTACTTTTCATAAGCAACTGCTCATAATGCAATTGTTAAAAACCATAAATATTCTTTGGGAACCTGTCCTAATTTATTTGTAATCATAAATCTGATTTGTTTTTATTTACACCATACAGTGAAGATGGTCATTAAAATACTGGAAATATTTCTTTTTACATTCGTCACTTGAATAAAGGTTCAAGAATATGAAATGATAATCTTTGATTTGTTTAATTACTTTTTCTTCAGTTGCAGTGTATTCAGTGCAGAGGGAGCTATGATTATTTATACACTTTGTAATGTTATCTTGCTATCGTTTGTCGACTTTTTACATCCCCATCAGGTTACTAGAACGATTAAGATTCACTTTAAAGGTGAAAGAATACAGGTATTGTGAATTCCCGTGTATTTCCACATGGAAACGACAGAATCCATCCCCCACTGCAGATGCTGCTGTATTCGTTTATAATACGTTAGCTTAGCATTTAAGCTATTTGCGGTACCCTGAGCAAACACAGTAAATAGAACGGCTTTTTAATGTTCTTTCCAGCTGTGTTTTATATTCCACACCTAGGTCGCCTAAGTCTGACAGAGAGCTTAATCAAATCTTTGACGTCTGTGGTTTACTGAGCAGAAACAGCTCGTATTTTAGCTACAAGACGAAAATAAGATAAATATATGCTAGCTAAA
This sequence comes from Hoplias malabaricus, assembly GCF_029633855.1. NCBI lineage: Eukaryota > Metazoa > Chordata > Actinopteri > Characiformes > Erythrinidae > Hoplias > Hoplias malabaricus. The sequence continues at coordinate 12,880,586 of NC_089801.1, read as the reverse complement.
TAAGCCCCTTACCTCTGACCATAGTTCCAACAATTTGTGGTAAACGCAAGTGTGGATCCTCATAAAGATACACAAAACGTGTGACTAACTCATGAACAATCAGGAGATCAGGAAAGAGGTGTTAAATATTAACATCTAGTTTCGTTTTCCCATGCTTCCCATAATAGTGGAGGGCCAGAGGGAGGATGATGGCTGTGGGAAACTGGAGTAGACTAGTCATGTCTGATAGGAGAGTCTCTGTGGAATAGGCACTGAGTGAAATTTCAACCATTTCTAAAAATGTTCTGCTTAAACCTACAATGGTTGAGAAAAGTGATTGGTTGGTGATTTAATTAGGAGAAAGGTTTTCAGATGGTTTTACAATGGTAAAGACAGGAACCTGGTGTCTAAAACATAAAGAGTATGACCAGTGATTCTATATAATGCCAAGGAGATAATTCATAATATATAAGATATTAATAGCACAGATATGACACTAAATAATTTGTGTTCAATAGCTGAACATCCTGAATTGGCTCAAAAAATGATTTTCCTTTTTTTCCTCTTAAAAACTTAAAAAGATCACTTTTTAAAAATGACATGGTTGACTCACTGGGCTTGATTTTTTTGAGGCATCACTATACTGTGTCTGACAAATTAGTTTTGCACAATAGAGCTGCCACTTGCGTATTTAAGTACCTGGATTATCTAGTTAGACCAAGTTAGTTTCTGTTGGCCACGACGCTGAAGTTGGCTCCTTATTTGCGGATCCAGATTCAGTGAGCCGCGGTGAACAAAAGGGACTGTTCGATGTGCACATTAATGCTGCGCACATTGATTTTAACGCTCCATGGACAAATGAATAGCACTAAATAGAGAAAGTAACGAACTGTTTACACTCAACACATAAAACTAGCCAAAAACATAAGACATCTTTCTTCCTTTACTTGTTTGCTGTTTATTTTGTTTGATTGTAAAGATCTCTGCAGTTTAAAATAATTTAAAGCATTTTAATATATTTATACAATAATATATTGTATGCTATATAAATATATTAAATTTTGATTTTTTTAATTGAACAGTCAAAATAAAATAGAAAATAGCAGGTAGGTTAAATAAATATTAAACTGAGGGACTGTATTGAAATACCAGGTTGGGACACCACAGTTCTCATCCTTAATACAGCTCTAATGCCATACATAATAAAAAGCTTGTAAATAGTCAGGCGCAGGCTGATGATGTTCTTTACATCATCTGAAAACAACTCAAATTACGTCTTTTTTTTTTACATGAAATAAAATGATAAAGTGGTTCTACAAGACACCGTTTAAGTTCTATTTTACTTTAACTGGAAACATGACATATTGAGCAATTTTGCACAAAAAAAAAATAAAAAAAAATAATGTGAGACTGAGATTCTGGAGGGAATTTGAGGTCTTAGTCTCCCTCTGTAATGAAAACATAGACTTAGCCTGGCCCAAACTGACCTGCAGTTTGTGGATTCAAGTCCCGCTCTGGTGGACTTTGAGGAGTTTGGTGTGTTCTCCCTGTGTCCACGTGGGTATCGTCCGGGTGCTCCGGTTTCCTCCCATGGTCCAAAAACACATGTTCGTAGGTGGATTGGCGACTCACAAGTGTCCGAACGTGTGAGCTTATTTTGCCCTGTGAAGGACTGGCAGGGTGTGTTCCTGCCTTGTGTCTAATGATTTAGGGTAGGCTCCAGACCTATGGAATCAGATTTGTGCCAAAAAGAATCGCACAAAAAAAACGTAAAACTTATAATTTTCAAACAAAATATTCATCTCTGACCTTTGCTCCATGGTTTTAGTGCGCGAGCTCTGAGTTTTGTGCGCCAGCTGCACAAGTTTTGTGCGCGAGCTCTCTGAGTTTTGCGAGCAGTTTTGGCACAAAGCTCTCGCGTGGGCGGGACTTCTCAGTGGTGCCTTCCCATTGGCTAATGAGTTTTTGAGTGACAACTCAGTGCCCAAGGCGTTCGTTGCAGCTCAGTAGTGGAGAGACAGGAAATATTTCAACATTGTGAGTAATTTTACACAAACACGAATTCTCTTTGTACTTTACTGTTTAAAATCCATGAAATACCTGCAAACCCCGACTATAAATGTAGATATTGATGTAATGTTCTGTCTAAATCAAAACATTAAAGATTTTACTGTGAAAACAAAAATGTTTGTCTCTCGTTACCAGACACTGATCCGAGGTGAATGCACTCCGATGTCTGTTTACTCAGAATGAAACAGAATAAATGAGCGTTTATTTGTAAAATATTATTTATGAGTGCTTGATTTTCTGTTCAGAAACCCATGGTGTACTAACATAGAGGGTCTTCCCTTTCCCGTAATCACTGTTAGACGGTTTAATGCTCAAATGTTATTTTGAAGATCACAGTCAATCTGTTTTTAACAAATGCCTTATGTGCATTTTGTTACAGGAGGTCTCAGAGAAAAGAGAAATATCACAGACAAGAGTGTTCCTGCTCCTTTAATGACTACAAATTTAATAAAGTTGTATCAAACTTCTGCAAATTGTTATTTTTGGATTTTGAGAGGAAATGTGAATAATTAATAAATAATTAATCATTATTAAACATACTGAATTATTAATAATAACAATGATTATTAATACTAATATTTATAAACAAGAAGTCGAAATGTTCTAACACTATACAGTTCAAGCAAAAGAACTATCTGTTTAAATATTATGAAAGAGGAAATTATATCAGAGCTATTCAGCGCGTAAATGCGTTATATTCTGAAAAAGCGGAATCCCAAAGCCGAATACACACGCTTCCTGTACTCAGAGTCGTGAACAACGTTCAGGGCACTAAGTTGTCACTCAAAAACTCATTAGCCAATGGGAAGGCACCACTGAGAAGTCCCGCCCACGCGAGAGCTTTGTGCCAAAACTGCTCGCAAAACTCAGGGATCAGGCGCACAAAACCCAGAGCTCACGCACTAAAACCCTGGAGCACAAAGGTCAGAGCTGGATATTTTGTTTGAAAATTATAACTTTTACGTTTGTGATGAATTTTTTTGTGCGATTCTTTTTGGCACAAATCTGATTCCACACAGACCCCACGTGACCCTGAACTGGATAGGCGGTGACAGACAATGAATGAATGAATGAATGAATGATGCATGGATACTGAAAAATCTGTAGGATTCCCCATTATGTTTGTAAACCTGGCAATGATTCTAAAAATACTTCAAAGTCACCTTTATTCATCACATTTATGAAACCAACTAAGGTAAACAACGTAAAATTGAGAAATATCAACCAGCTAACAGTGTCACAAGCATATTTATTCCTTGCATGGCACTAAAAGGCTAAAAGAAGCATTGAAACAGGCCACATACTGCATCTGTATAAGCTAAAAATGTTGTCCTTTTCATAAACAGAATATATATTTGGTTGTTTTCTGTTTAAGACAAATATAACAACAAAATGTACGTTACAGCATCTGAACATACGTTTTTATAAATACTTGACAGCATGCATTTGAAACATTAATGCATTATGAACAGTGGGCCCAAAAAGTATTCACAGGTTTGTGTCATACTTGAAACAACGATGGCAAACCAAAGTGGCATTTATTTTAAAGAGACTAATAGGAATGTAATTTTAACTTTGGCAAGAATCCTTGGGTTTCTAAGTTGGTCCGAGTGATCTGTGCACACTTCTTAATTAATGATCACACCAATGAATACAAGAAAAACTACAGTAGACCTAGTGCTGATTAGCTGGAATTCTCCTCCAGGTTTTATCTGCTCCAAGTGCCTATATTCAATGTCACATATAATTTTGTTTAACAAGTAAAGACATACACTAAAAAGGTACTTTAAATATTTGTCAAACCAATTATATATCCACATAGGTCTCGAAGCCATATTGCTACACTGATGTATTCACTGTACATTCATTATTTCTGACACTGTCAGATAGAAGGAAAAAACTGTTTAAGTTGGACCACAATATACAATACACAATTCTTAAAACTGTCAGCTGTCCATACAATTGCAATAAGACCACTTATGTTGCTATGACACACCATTGTTAGAATTAATCAATTAAAATAAAGTATATTGAAGTGATTTCTTTCTTCCCATGATTCCATGTTTAAAGGCTGTTATGTTACCTTTTATATATTTTATCCATCCATTCAAGGTCTATTCAATTTACATTTCAGTTTATGTACAGTGCCTGTAAGTCAGATATATGTAAGTGAGCTCAGGTTTTATTCTATGACCTGTATTGTGATTAAAGTATTACAAAAAGTATTATAGACTATTATAAAAAATATTATAGACTGAAACGTACCCTACAACAGTGGCAGGGCTAAACTGCTGAAGAAAGTAATATTTAAGTGCCTAAAACGTGCAACCTAATTTCCATATAAACTGTCCAGCCATAACATTATGATCACCTTTCTATAATCACTGTCCATTCTCTGTGCTTCCCTGACCATACAGGAACACTTTGTAACTACATGTACAGACTGTAATCCATGTGGTGCTATGCATATTTTTACCCCCTTTTACCCTGTTCTTCAGGTTCTTCAGGATGTTCAGGAAGCCCACAGGACCACCACAGGGCAGGTATGATTTGGAGCATTCTCAGTGCTCCAGTGACACTGACGTGATGGTGGTGGTGTGTGTAGTTCAGGCGCAGCAGTACTACTGGAGTATGGAAAGTGGACCTGGCAGAATGGTGATCGAGTGTAGAGACAAGATGGTGATCATAATATTATGGCTGATTTTCTATATATTGACTGCATGTACTGGGTAGTAAATTACTTTTGCACTCCGGTGTGAAGGTCTCTTTATACACTTCCATAGAAGAACCACATTTTGTTTCCCCACTGAATGTTTTGGTGTATGGTTGGTTCTACAGAGAATCATTTTTTAAATTAAATGTAAAGGTAAGTTGAAACTTTTAAAGCTGAACCTCCAAAAGAACCAATTTTACATGATTATTCTGTAGTATCAGTTAAAGAAAACTTTATAGCACCTTTTCTAAGAACAAATGTTTTAGAATTTAAGCACAAACTTTATGAGGAAATTGATTTCCAGTAATATAGGCCCTAAAGCAGTTTGCCTAATAAAGTATTAAGGTGACTATTTATGTTCCTGTGCCCTCAGTTGAACTGATCAGGTGTGAAGCTGGGTTCGACATAGTGTCCATTTTTGTCGGTTTGTTGAGGGTTTTCTTTGGCGCTGCCGATCTCACTGTGGCTCAGGGACTTGACACTCTTGCAGTTACCGTGGCGAGGGTCATCGCCGTGGACACTGGTGTCGACACGGGACAGAGTGCACATGCTGCTCTGGTTGCGGGGGTGTAGGCGGGTGGTGCGCAGCTCCAGCTCATCATAACTTGATACATGGATGAAAGGACACCACCGGAAAGCTCTTTTGAAACCTGCTCTGAACCTGTAAGTAGACAAGAAAGATATAAGGTACTGTACAATTTGATACAGTACATTCATTACTGTCACAAAAGGTACAACAGTGGTGTTCTCTTTTCCAGCAGGAGAGGTGAATATTTGTGAGCTTTCAATAACTATATTTCATAGAACTATAAAGTAACAATGTATAACAATAAAAAATAATATATAAGTCCTGGTGATGAAACTAGGCATATAACCACAATGTAAAAATCTACAATTAATACAGAATATGGAACAATTATGTCCCCTAATTAAACTGAATATGTACCCTTGAGGGTACCACCACAGTCCCACCATGCATTTAGTTAGATAGAGGACACTCAACTGTAAAGAGATCCTACTTAACTTCACCTAACCACGAGACACATGAGGTAATAACACTATTTATTTCATGTTTCAACTTAGCTCCTGACAGTATAAATTATTTTACTTGGGTTATGTTTAACTAAATAAAATGTTATTATGTAACTAATGTCTCAAAGTGATATTAATTATACATTATATGTTTGAATAACACAGTAGATCTCAATATATTTCCATGCCTGTCTTTGTATGTAAATTTGAAACATGAGTTACTTGATTTTGACCTACATTTCACTCAGAATTTTTTTTCTTCATTTTATTCATCAGGAATTTAATTGGAGGAAGTTTTTCCCATCAAATAATTTTTAGGCACGTCTTTAGCTACTATCTGTGTGAGGTTCAGCAGAAATAATCACACAGTATTAAATCAATATAAGTTAATATTAAAAGATCATTTGCTTATTAGATGAAGACACTAGCATGACATATTTGTGTCTATGTGAGTGCAAAGGAGAGAAACCCTTCAGGCATCTCTGGGTCTTTTACCTGCCGTTGAGACAGCAGTAGATGATTGGGTTGTACATGGTGGAGCTCATGGCCAACCAGAGTACAGCTAGATAAATTTGCTGGATGGATTTCATTTTGTTCAAGTGCTTATTCAGGCCAGTCACAATGAAGTAGACATGATAAGGCAACCAGCAGAGAGCAAATGTCACCACTACTACAATCATCATCTTTACCACCTGAGGGGAATGAGAGATAGACATAGAGAGAGAGAGAGAGAGAGAGAATCTTAAATTAACTTGTGTGTGCATTTAAAAGGAGAAACTTCACTGAAATATAAGAAAGTACCAAGATGTCAAATGGTTAAGGTATTTCTACACTACACACATTAAAGCAGTAAACGTCAAACTGTTTACCACACTCTGATTCAGATTTTATTTCCATTTCCAAGTAAAAATGTAATCAGACTAGTTTTTCATCTTGCTCACAGCATCCTTGCATACTCATGACCATTCTTCATGTGAAGAAAAAACCACAAGATAATTAAATTGGCATCAGGCCCAAGCAAAGACATGTTCTGATTTGTTCATTGGTGTGCCATCTTGTTATCTCACATGAAATCACAAGCTGGGTTTTGTTTTCTGACAAAACAGAGGCAATGAACAAATCCAGAAATTGCAATTGCAGAAATATTATAACAGAGCAACGTCCACAGAAATATCACGGGTAGCACGGTGGTGCAGCAGGTAGTGTTGCAGTCTGACAGCTCCAGGGACCTGGAGGTTGTGGGTTCGAGTCCCGCTCCAGGTGACTGTCTGTGAGGAGTTGGTGTGTTTTCCCTGTGTCTGCGTGGTTGCCTCCAGGTGCTCCAAACACATGTTGGTAGGTGGATTGGCGACTCGAGAGTGTCCGAGTGTGTGTGTTGCCCTGTGACTGGTGCCCCCTCCAGGGTGTATTCCTGCCTTGTGCCCAATGATTCCAGGTAGGCTCTGGACTGTTCGTGACCCTGAACTGGATAAGTGGTTACAGATAATGATTGAAAAAAAGTTAAGTATCAACAGGCTCATGCTTTTGTGACTATTCTCAAGTCATTGCTAAAACTCTTAGGTTTTCTTATATAAACCTTTATATCATATCCACTGATAAAAAAATCTTGGAAAATATCTGGGCTGTAATAAAACGTGCTCT